>NC_073310.1:4112677-4197413 GCF_027595985.1 Sorex araneus | reverse complement strand
CTCTCCCTCCCTCTATCTCTCCCTCTCCCTCTCCCTCTCTCCTCCTCTCCCTCCCTCCATTCCCCTCTCTCTCCCCCTCTCTCCTCTTCCTCCCCTTCTCCCTCTCTCTCTCCTTCTCTCTCCCTTTCTCTCCCACTTTCTCTTCTCTCTCCCTCTCCCTCCCTCCCTCCCTCCCTCCCTCCCTCTCTCCTCTCCCCTCTTCTCTCCTCTCCCTCTCTCTCCCTCTCTCTCTCCCTCCCCTTCTCCCTTTCTCTCCCACTTTCTCTTCTCTCTCCCTCTCTCTCCCTCTTTCTCTCCTCTCCCTCTCTCTCCCTCTCTTCCTCTCTTTCTGTCTCTCTCACCTCTCCCTCTTCTCTGAAGCCCCCCATTCCTCCCCTTCAAAGTGGAGGTCCTAGCGTTTCACCTAGTCAGCAAAATGCAGCCGAAGGACCCGAGAAAGAATTCTGCTCCTCTCTTGCAAGATGGGACAAAGGAGCTTTTTTTTGTCACCCTCACCCGCACCATTGTATTGTCACAGTCCCACCAGCAGGAGGCGCTCACCCTCTCCCGACCTTCCCGGGAAGCCTCCAGCTCCCACGCGCTGGGTCCAGTTCTCTCTCAGACTCTGGAAATGGGGCTGGGAGCCAGTAAGCAACTCGCCAGAGGCCAGGAGCCAGGAGGGCCCCGCTGGGGGCAAGTTCTTCACCCTCACTGCTGCCCTTTCCCCTTCCGCTGCCTCTGTCTTCTGGGTGGGGGGGGGGGGCACTGAGCCCAAGCATAGACCTCCCAGCACTCAGGACGGAGGGCGGGCGCCCTCTATCAAGGAGAGCTCCTGTCCCTCCAGCCCCAGAAACCCCAGTAAAATGGGGCCAGAGTGATAGTTCAGCAGGGAGAGGGAGAGCGTGTGCCTTGCATGTGGCCACCCCAGGTTGGTCCCCATCACTCCATCTGGTCCCCTGAGCACCGCCAGGAGAAGCCCTGAGAAACGCAGGTGTGGGAAGAAGGAGGAGGGAGGGAGGAAGAGAGGAGGGAGGAAGGGAGTGAGGGAGAAAGGGAGGGAGGGAGGAAGAAAGGAGGGAGAAAGGAAAGAAGGAAGAGGAGGCAGAGGAAGAGAGGAGGAGAAAGAAGAGGAGGAGGAGGAGGGGGAGGAGGAGGAAGAGCAGGAGGAGGAGGAGGGGGAGGAGGAGGAAGAGCAGGAGGAGGAGGAGGAGGGGGAGGAGGAGGAAGAGCAGGAGGAGGAGGTCGAGGAGGGGGAGGAGGAGGGAGAGGAGGAGGATGAGGAGGGAGGGGAGCAGGAGGAGGAGGAGGAGGAGGAAGAGGAGGAAGAGGAGGTCGAGGAGGAGCTGATGATGATGACCTCAGCAAAGAACTCAGTGTCGGGGCAGTACAGGCCCCTCCACAACATCGAATCTCTGACTCCGGGAGCAGAGGGGACCTTCCCGCCAGGCCCCCACTCACACGCCCTTCCTGTCCGGCCCTGGGTCCGAGAGGCACTTGCCCCAGCCTCCGAGAAAGAGCTCTTGAAACTACCCTCAGGTCGTCAGGCCAGCGTCCCGGCTGCTACCCCCGACACGCACATCCTAACACACACGTATGTGAGCGGGTAGAAACGTCTGTGCTGTGGTCTGCCCCTTGGCAGACACCCTCGCATCTGCACACGCACACGTGTGTTGTCTTGAGCACACGGACCCATCCTCAGGCGCGTCTGCATGCCAGCTGGAAGCACACCCTCTGGGACACGCGTGCGGGACCCGCCCGTGTGTCACACACACGCGTGGGCACAGCACAGCGAGGCCCCCGGGTCAGCTGACCTCCGCGGACCTCTGTGCGCGGGCCAGGTGCGCGCCCGGGGCGGGGCCTCGGGAGCCCGGCTTTGGCTGAAGCCCCACCTGGTGGACACTCGGTGTATTTGCTGACCCTGCTCCCGGCGCCCGCTGCGGCCGGGTCCTGCTCTCCCCGAGGGCGGGTGCAGCGGGCAGCAGGCTGGCCCTGGGCGACGACAGTCTCATCGGCCCGGCGCAGGCCCGGCGGGAGCCCAGAGCACGCGTCTCTCGGCCCGGGCACTCCTTCCACGCGGGCCTCTGGCCGGCAGGAGGCGAGCGGCGCCTGGTCCCTGGTCCCTGGTCCCTGGTCCCTGGTCCCAGCGGGGGTTGATCCTGCGGGCCGGCCCCGCCCCCGCCGCCCAGCCCGGGCGCTCTCAGTCTGCTGTGCCCCCCACCGCCACCCCTGGCTGCCCCTGCACCAGCCTCTGGTCCCACCGAGTCCCCTCGGGCCACCCTGGCCGTGAGTGAGGCCTCGAGGCCTGTGGGGCAGGAGAGCGGGGACGGGGTTGGGGGGGAGGGCGCAGACACGCCCCCCACCCTGGTGGGATTCCCGGCAGCGCCACGTGGTCGCCCCTGCCCCACCGCTGCCACCAAAACAAGCCAAAGCTCCGAGTGGACGAAGGCCACTGAGGGGAGTCGGGAGCAGTCAGAGCGGAACTCGGCCACGAGATGCCCAGAACGTGCCCCGAGCCGCGGGGGTACGTGCTCACTGGGGTCCGTACCCGTTTTTGGCCCATGTTCTTTCCCCTCCCCAGAAGTGCTGCGGGGACCCTCTCTATGCAGAGTGTGACCCTGGCAGGCACCCCGCACTTCACTCGCTCCCGGGAGCCCCTCTCCTCCCAGCCAGGGCCGGGGTGGGGGGCTGAGGCCATCCCCCCGACTCAGCAAGACATTCTGCTGCTTCCTGGCTGCCTGACAGCTGCCCGCCACTTCCTGCAAGGGCCCGGGGCGGTCAGGGCCCCCCACGCCAGTCCTGCTGGTCTCTGCAGGGCCCACCCGTGAACTGTCCCAGGAGGCCGAGAGGAAACGGCGCCTCCGCGCGTGGAGGCATCCTGGTGACACAGCCTGGGGACGTGGGCTCGGGGCGGCGGGTGGCCGTCAGCGGGGCCAGGCTCGGCCGTGACCGGGGCCTGACCCTGCGGCCCCACCTGCCACGCACGAGCTTAGCCCCTGAGCGGCCCGACGAGAGGCACCTGTCGACTTGATGCATTTTGGCATCTGGCCTGGCAGTGCCCAAGGGCCACTCTGTGTAAATGGCGGTGGGGTTACTCCTGGCCCCGTGCTCAGGGCTCACTCCGTGTGGCACTCAGGGGACTGAACCCAGGCGCCGGCCAGCCTGCCTGCCTGCCTCTGTCCTGGGCCCTCTGTGGTCAGCGGGGACCGGGTTCCTGAGACCAGAATTGAATCCGTCCCTCTCGAGACAGTTATTTCTCTGCCGCTGTTTTCTACTTATGCCAAGAGATGCTTCCCGGTTAGAGTGGTGATAGGAAGCTTCCTCCTAGAGACACGTCTACTTGAGTGGAAAGTGAGCCAGGTTTCAGGGAAATATTAAATGCAAACGTGATTCACAGAAGCCACAGAATGTGCCCTGTGGCGGGGGAATGGGTGGCTCTGGCGCTGATGTCCCAGGTTTGGGCGGGGGGCCACACTCGCTGGGGACACGGGGGGAGCTGCTGGCCTGGCTGAGCCTCGACTGGCCTGTCGGTGGAGGTGGCCATGTCCCGCAGGGCCCTCGCTGCCCCGACCCTCAGCCAGAGCAGCCCAGGCTGCCAGCACGCAGCCCGGCGCGTGGCTCTTTCTGCCACAGGACACCGGGCCAACTACATAAAGTGGCTGGAGAAAAAAAAACGTCACTATTTACCCTAGTCCTGGGCAGAGCGTGGGGGTCAACGGGCCCACCACGACTTCAGAAGAAATACCTGGTACTCCGCAGCTATGCGGACATTGCCAGAGGGACCGGACCACCAGAAAGTGGGGTGCAGAAGAAAGTGGGAAGCAAGGAACAAGGCGAATGAGAATGCAAGCGCCTAAATTCAACCCAGGCAGTGAAGTTCACAGAGACGCGTGCCCGGTCCCCAGGGAGGGGTGAGGAGACGCAGGGTCCCAGGATGGGCTGAAGTGATCCAAGTCGAGATCAAAATAAATCTCGAGGAAGATGAACCAGACGGACCCACAAGCACCCCAAGAGTTTCTGAAATCTCCCGCCTCCCTCCCCTGGCCTGTCCTCCCTTCTGCCTGCCTCTTCTTCCTCTGCCTCCTCTTCCTGCCTCATGTTCCCGAGCCTCTGGTGGTGCTCACCGAGTGCTTTGATCGGCTGAGGAGGGGGCATGTCCGGGCCAGTGGGATGCGGAGAAATCTGCTCAGGGACTTAGAAGGGGAATTGGACTGGGGACTTTTCTGAGCCTGATGTGCAACCTGGTGCAGGGGCAGCCCTGGGGGGGCCACGAGGGGCAGGAGACTAGCGGGAAAATCAGACAGAGGAAGGCCGGTTTCTTGAGCTCGTGCAGGCTTGCTTACCGCCGCACTTCTTTGCAAAAATTAAACTCGGTGGTTCTGGGGATCAGAGCCAGGGCCTCACGCACCAGATGCCAAGTGCCACATCCCCGGCCGCAGCCCTGTAGGCCTAGGTAAGGCAGTCGATTATAACACCCGCCACTCCGCGTCGGGATCATCCACGCCCGAGGGCGAGAGGATAGTATTTGGGATGGTGACGCAGAGTACAAATCTGAAAGTGAGAAAACACGAGGTGTTAGAGCCGTGCAGAAGCAAGGTGGGCTGGAGAGGCTGAAGCCCCTGGGAGCTGGTGGCCAGGCAGGCGGCAGGCAGTGCCAGCTGGCATGCGGCATGGTCAGGTGAAGGTGATTTAACGACTGAGGTTAGAAACTTCCTGCGCTTCGAAGCAAACTTCCCTCTGGACCAGGGATAGCGCTGACCGGCTGGCCGCAGCCTGGGAGCTCTAGAGGTCCTTCTCACGCTGGAGCCCGGTTCCTCCAGCCCCCCGAGAAAGAAGGCCCGGCCGGGCGGTCTCGAGAAGATTCTGCAGACAGACGCACAGCCTTCGCAGCGAGCTGGGTGCGTCTGGCCTTCAACGTGTGATTCTGAGAGTTGGAAGCGAGAGATTCTAACTCAGAATGGCACGCGGGTGTGAAGCGCGCGGCCGTGCCAGCTATTTGCCTGTATTTAAAACACATATGGGTGATATTTTTAAATATCTTTGCTGTGTGATCGAAAAACATTGCAGTTGCTACTTCGTGGCCGTGGGTTTTTATGCAAACCCAGGGATGGAAGGATGAGTGTGTGTTGTACCTCCGTGGGCTGTGCTGGGGAGAATGTCAGGGCGGAGTGGTGCAGCCTGAGCGAGCATGGAGCCGGGAGTCCGGGCCAGGCATGCAACATTTAATGGGGCATAGGGGGGTCCTGGCGAAGCGTCTTGGCTTCCTTTGCCATCCATCCCGCTCCTCTCCCTCCAAAGGGTTTGGGTGAGACTGGTCCCCCTCAGCCGTGGGGGTGGGCATGTGACCCCGACCCAGCCAATCAGAGCATCCCAAACCCCTTGGCCCCAGATTTGGAGGCACAGACTCATTTCCAAGGCAAGTAACTGAGATTCAAACAAGAACTCCCAGGGACTACTGGTCAGCCCTTCTCTGCGGCTCACACACCCGGACTGAGAAAACTATACCCGCAGGGCCATCTTTGTCACTATTAGAGAAGTCTGCTGGATCCAGCCATGACTGAAGTCCACCCTTAGACTCATTAAGAACAAAACAATCATGGGGCGGAGGGTCGGCGGAGAAGAGGGGACAGAGTAAAATAGAACATTAAAAAATTCCTTTTGCCTTGCACACGGCCGACCCAGGTTCGATTCCCAGCATCCCACAGGGTCCTCTGAGCTCTGCCAGGGGTGATTCCTGAGTGCAGAGCCAGGAGTAACCCCTGTGCATTGCCAGGTGTGGCCCAAAAAGAAAAAAAAGAAAAAGAAAAAATTCCTTTTTTAATCATATATAAAATTTCCCATTTTAACCATTTAATGGTGAATAATTCAGTGGTATTAATAGTATTCATAATGCTTGCAACCAGCTCAAAGTTATTCATCACGTCCAGAGACTCTGTGCCCGCTAAGCCGCCACTGCCCCTATGCCCTGAGGACTCGCTTCAGAAGCGTAATGGACCTAGCGGCAAATCATCCTTTTCCCTCTGTGTCTGGGGGGTCCCGACAAACACACCCACCAGCACTGCCCTCCACGCCTGCCGAGTTGGTCCCAGACCCCCAGTGTCTTTTCTTTTTTCTGGCTTTTTTGGGTCACACCCAGCGGTGCTCAGGGATTACTCCTGGCGGTGCTCGGGGGACCCTATGGGATGCTGGGAATCGAACCCGGGTCAGCTGTGTGCAAGGCAAACGCCCTCCCTACTTCCTATCGCTCCAGCCCCCCAAGTTCCTCTTGTTCCTTTCTCCCCCGCTGCGCCCCTGCCCTCCAAACCCTGACGTGTTCACAAAGTCTTGGTTGGTTTGCGTGAGTGTTCGGGGCCACCAGAACCAGCCCCACAGTGCATCAGGGCCCGAGGCGCTAGGGAACAAGCCCAGAACCTGGCGCGCCCCCGGCACCCGCTCTCCTCGTCCGCCACAGCCCTCCCCACCCACGATGTCGCATGGACGAAACCGCAGACGTGCAGCCACTGGGGCCAGGAGTCTGTCCATGTTGTTGGCATGTTCGCCGTGTCTTCATTCCTCCTTGTCGCTGGGAAATGAGATTCTACCGTATGGATGTGCCTCAGTTTACCAATTCTCCAGTCCAGAGATGTCTGTCGCCTCTTGTGCTCTGAATCGGTTTGACCCAATAAATCCCTTTGTCTTTTCTTAAACTGTTAAGAGTCAGGTTTCTGTCACCTGCAACCAAAATAATCCTGACACTATCTCAGAGAAGCCACTTCCCCCTCTCTGACATGATTTCTTTTATTTGTGAAATGGGGGGTGGGGGGTGTTATGCAAGATGGCTTTGAGAATAAAGAATGGAACTCTTGATTCGAAATTGGGTTAAAAGGGGCCTGAGAGAGAGAGTACAGGGGTTAAGGCACCTGCTGACCCCGACTCAGTGCCCAGCACCACCTCTCAGCCCCCGAGCACTGCCAGGGCTGATCTTGAAGTACAGAGCCAGGGGTGATCCCTGAGCACTGCCAGGTTTGGCTCACAAACAAGCAAGCAAGATTTAGTGGGTTTTGAGCCATACCCAGCAATGCTCAGGGGTTCCTCCTGGCTCTGTACTCAGGAACTGCTCACATGGAACCGTATGGGATGCTGGGGATTGAACCTGGGCTGGCCACATGTAAGGCGAGCGCCCTCCCCACTGTCCTGAGGCTCTGGCCCCGAGAGGGACGATTCCTATATGACTTTACCATGGACCCCAGGGGTGAGCAGACCTGAGGTGGGTGACTCGGTGGTTCCGTGGAGGGTGCGAGCCCTGCCACCACGGAGTGCTAAGGCGCCCTCGCTGTCCTGGTCCACAGAGCTCGGAACCCAGAGCGAGTCCTCAGGCACTAATGACAGACCCCGTCTCTCTCCTCTGCAAGCCTGGAGATGGCTTTTATTTAAGAAAAATTTCCAATTCAACCAGTAACCTCCTGGCATTTTCTCCCTCGCTCCATCTGGCTCTGGAGACAGCGTGGCACGGAGCGCGCGGGACTGGGCGTCCCTCTCTCCAAACTTATGTCGGCGCACGCCAGAGGGAGGAGAAGTGACAGCTCTCGAGAGAGACGACAGATGCTCCTCGGTGTCCTGTGCTCAGGGCTGTCCACGTGCAACCCCACTTCACCCCCAAGCCGGTCTGTGGGCCAGGGTGCCGCCACTCGGGACCGCCCAGAGTCCACGCAGCGGGAAGTGAGGCTTGAACCCAGGGCCCTAGGCGGCAGTGCCCAGGCCCCCAGCAACCAGTGATGCGCTTGCCAGACCGCGGTGACTGCGCGGCACCGGCCTTCCTCCAGACCCACGACCCTGTGCGGGCTCTAGATTCCTCCGAGAGCAGCAGCCCCGCACTTGGGGGAGGGCGACGTGCAGGGAGGTGCCGAGAGTGTGCGCGGAGGCCCAGGAACAGCCAGCTGTGTCCGCTCTGCAGGCGAGGCCTGGCACTCCGCACGCTTCTCGGGCTGATCCGGGGGCAGCGCTGCCACCGGCGAAGGGACAGAGGCCGAGCGATGATGCCACGGCCGTGGGTGAGCGGGCAAGGCTCGGGGACCGCACCTCTAAACCTTTGACAGGGGCTATATTTCCTGAAGCTCCTGGGATTCTAGAACCTTCTGAGTCTATCCTTGAGGAGAAGGGGACAAGGTGAACAGTTAGAGCAGAATTCTCTTCTTCTAGAAGATTCTAGTGGTCCACTGAGCTCTCCAGGGGAACATCAAGTGCTCCGCTCCCCGGGAGCTCCGGGGCTGAGGCACTGAGGGGATCCTGGTCCCTCGGTCCCTCTTCGGGAGGAAGACGTCGCCCTGCACCTGCAGGGGTCCCGGAGGGAGCTTGTCCGACCCTCTCTCCGCTGCACTCTGAAGCGGGATCAGCTCCCTGCCCCATCAGGGCTGGGAAGGGGCCCAGGAAGCCCAGGGGTGCTCCAGGGCGTTCAGTGGACGAGCTGCTGCCCCCACTGCCCAGGGTCCCCGGTCTCCCCCTCCAGGACACGGTGTCCCTTGGTCCTCTGCACCTGGGCTCCTGCGGCCAAGCAGTCTCGCTGGAGCTGGGAGCAGGACCAGGAGGGTAACTCCCCAGGCTGCCAGGAGCAGCTCTCCACGGGGGCGGGGGGGGGGCAGGGGGACTGCGTGGGGGGGGGGGCGGGGCACAGCGGCCCTTCCTGCCTGCTGCCCACTCAGCCCCAGCAGTGCCCACCAGCACGGAGTCCCCATGGCTGCCCTCCAGGGACCACGGCTGACGCAAGACATCAGCGTTCCGGGTCCAGATCAGTAAGTAAATGGCGAGGAAGCTTCAGTCCTCTATTAGCAGCGACAAGTGACTTATGTCCCCCCCTCCCCCCCCGCCCCTGTCGAGTAAGACTCGCCCAGTCCACTTGGTCAGAGTCGGCCGAGGAGGACGTTTGATGGAGTTAGCTGTTGTCATCTGAATTCATTCTAAATCCACGGGCCGCGGGCCATATCCTGAGGCGTAATATCTTTTACGTGATAATGATTTTAGAAAAAAGAAGAAGAGACACAATTTCACATTCGTGTGTCCTGGATTCATGGCCCGTATTCTTGACATCCTTCAGTTAAATGGAAAACACTGGCTTTTGAAACTGTATTGATTTCAGAGGGCATATATTATTTTACTGTAAGTACCAATGTCTGTTGTACTTAATATACAATGGATTAATTTAAAATGCATTAGTTTAATAAAAATGCATAAAATAGAATAGAATTGCATTAGCTTCAATAAAAAATTCAATTTCATAAATATTATCTCGTGTTAAAATGCATTGATTTCCAGGAAAATATATTGGTCAAAGGTAATTTACATTGGTTTGAATGGAAATGCACCCGGCTCCATACATATGCATTAGTTTAGTCAAACGTATCCGATTGTGTAAAATATCGGTCAGGCTGAAATGGATTCCGACCCTGTTGTTGTCACCGCTGTTGTTTTATTCTCCTTCATGGAATAAATCTCTCCCACGCGGGCTCCGGTGTGGCCCAGTCTGTTTGAAGGCAGGCGGATGGGAGAGTGGGAGGGATGTTTCTGCAGCCCGTGAGCTCGAGGGTGGACGAACTGACCACAGCAACAGGGCGGACGGGCTGAGGGCAGGCAGAGGCGCTCGTCCCTCCACAAGGACGCAGGAGGAGCCAGTGGCCACCCACCGCGGGCCGGGGAGACAGCGCCTTCAGGGCGATGAGGCCCTAAGCCTGACAGTACCCGGGAATGAGGCCCCAACGCTGAGCTGAGCGCAGAGCACAGGAGCGTGGCCCGAGCCACTCAGCCCGCACCAGACCCCGTCGTCAGACGCACTCTGAGTATCCCCCCGCACCCCGACTTCACAGCAGAGGCACGTGACTAACTTGCCTGTTGGCAGGTGGCCGGGCTGGCATCCAAACCCAGTGCTGTGGAGGTTCTGCTCTAGCACCCACTGTGATGCCCGCGCAGGCGCCACCACAGACTCGGCTCCCTTCATCCTGCGGCAGCCAGGAGGAGCCGGAGCTGGACAGGTGGCCCCATCAACGCAGAGTCCTCCAAAGCCAGCCCGAACTGCCCTCGTGCACCCCCAGAAGATCGCTGTTTGGAGGCTCTCGGGGAGAGCTGGCTCAGCCCCGCCTTTCCCAGTCGCTGGTGGGTTTGCACCACTGGCTTCCCACACGCGATTCCCCAGGTGCACCCCAGAACACGGTCAGTCTCGCCCCTAGTTCCCTCAAGGCAACTGCGGGCAGCAAGCTTGATGCCACGGCCATCTGGAAGCGTTTGGACCCACGTTTCTCTTGGTGGCGGGCAGTGGGCTGCAATTCCTGGTGCTTGGCGGTCCGGCCCAGCCACGGGCCTAGCCCCGAGTCACCCACGGGGTCAGGCGTCTCCGTCTGTGCGTCCTGCTAACCTGGGCTAAGCCTTCCAGGTCTAGTTCCCCCTGGGCTCCCTCTGCAGCTGTCCTGGGCTTGTCTGGTCCTTCCTGTCCGCTGGGGTCAAGCCCTGCATTTTCCCAAGCAGGCTGAGGCCTCTCTGTATCGGGGGGGGGGCCCAATTCCATTTCTGTTTGGGGGGTGGATGCCACCTCCGACCTTTCTCACGGGATGGCTGGCTACCGGCTCCCCCAGGATCAGGTTTTCCCTTTTCCTGAGTCAGAAATCTGCTGGGGAGATCAGACTGTGTCTGGTTGAACAGAGAGACGGTTTAAAATGGCATCTCTAGATGTCATTTGTTTT
Organism: Sorex araneus; assembly: GCF_027595985.1. NCBI lineage: Eukaryota > Metazoa > Chordata > Mammalia > Eulipotyphla > Soricidae > Sorex > Sorex araneus. The sequence goes on along the minus strand of NC_073310.1, from coordinate 4,186,731 downwards.
TCTCTTACCTTCTCTTCCTGCGAGAGGAAATTAGGGCTTCATTCATGCAAGCACCAGAAACCTTCTCTCCGAACATACCCGTTTCAAGTCGGGAGAGAGGAGAAAATCCTGTCAGTTCCCTGATGGAAGGTCCGAGACCACAGATGACAGTGGTGACCTGGCCAAAGTGCTGCCCGGTGGGCCCCCCCCCGCCACCAGGCCCGGGGCCCAGGGTGAGGGGAGGCAGGCTAGCCACAGGGGTGGGGGTCCCAGCTGTCTCCCGTGGTGTCTGGGTCCCCCAGGCCCGGTAACCTGAGGTCCGGGGAGAGGAGGGGAACAGACACCTCAGTGTCCCCTGGCACTTCACCAGCAGGTCTGGGGGTCTGGGAGTGCCCAGCACTGATGCCCTCTGTGAGTCAGATGGCGGAGGCAGGAGCCCCGAGAGTGGGGGTGGGCAGAGCTTTTAGCAAACAGCCTGCATTCGGGGAGGACAAACCAATTGTACCTGAGATCCTGCTCTTGGGGTGCTGGAGGTCGGGTGCTTTGGGACTCGGGCCCCGAGAGTGGCCCCTGCAAGCTGGCCCGGATTTCAGCCTGGTCCGAGGCCCAGGCCTGTCCCCAGATGCTGCTTGACCCTCGCAGCCCTGCAAACAGTGATTCAGCAAAGCCCAATGCAGGGCCACGGCCCCCACGGCTTCCATCCGCCCTCAGGGCAGGGGTGACCGGATGTCCTGACCCTCCCCCAGCAACCAGCTTTTAGTCCCCTAGATCTCCTGGGCCCGGGCAGTCCCTAAGCACGAGCCCCACACCCCCAGCTGTTCTCAGGGCCACTCCTTCCTGTGCAGGCCGAGCAGGGCTGCTCGGGCCTGCAGCTCCGAGGGCCTTGTGGGCGGCCCCAACTCTCGCCCCCGTGACTGCACCACGGACCGTGCCCCCGCTTGGTGGTCCCTCGGGTCTCGCTGGCACCTGCAGGCCGGAAGCAGGTGCGTGCAGGTCCGGTGGAGCCCTCAGTGCCGGTGGCAGCAGGCAAAGCAGGGATGAGGGGAGAGGGGCGGCAGCGAGGCCGTTTTCTCCTCCGGGGCCCACAAGCTGTGGCCACCAGCTGTGCAGCCCTGGGCGGTGGAGTCCAGCCGCCCCAGCTGAGCGCACCCACACACCTGCCCGCCTCCCGCACACCTGGGGCTCCTCCCAGAGTCAGCTGGAAGCAGCTGGAGACAGACGCACAGGGCCGGACCCTGGTTGCATGGTTCCCCCACCCTGATCCTGCTTCATCTGCGGAAGGAGAAAGCTGCTAAGGGCCAGCACACACACACACACACACACACACACACACACACACACACACACACACACACACACACACACACACACACACACATCCGACGGGGGAAACGAGAGCCCTGTAGAGCGCTGAGCCCAGTCCTGCACGGAGGGGCGAGGGGGGGAGGCTAGGAAGAACCCTCCCACCGCAGCCCTGCCCACTGGGCAGCCTCCAGAGTAGGACTTGCTCCTTGACTGGGCCCGGATGAGGAGCCCAGCGTCAGACTCCAGTTGACAGACCAAGTGGGGTCCAAGTTCTGACCTTGGGTGACCTTACAGGGTCTCCTTTGTCCAGCCCCAGTGGCATTCATTCATTTCTCTGTCATTCATTCACCATGTAGGAGTGGCTCTGGGCAGCGTGGAAACCCTGAGTCTGTGGCCACGTGTGGGACACCCTGCCCCCAGCCCCTTGACCAGGAAGGGGCTATCATCTCCTCTGATGTCACGGTACCCCCACCCCGGGCAGGAGGGGGTGTCTCAGTGGGCAGGGGCTGCACACCCCACGTGGCAGCGGTGCTCCCGGAGATTTGCACAGCTTTCATTGTGGTGCTCTCACACGTGCTGGCCCTGGGGGCTGGGCCCCGTGGGTGCTGGCCCACCCATACCTGAGGTTCGCAGGTTCTGGTTGTAGTGTCCACACATGCCCACCAGGGGGCGCCCTTCCCACCCGCACCCCCTGCTTTTTTCTCTGGGGTTCACAGGTGCGTAGGCCCAGTGCAGAGCATACCCCACTCAGTGTCCAGTTCAGGATCCAGTCTGGGCCACCTGGCTCCAGCGCCCCCCCTTCATTTGGGGGCCCAGTTTCCTCTCCGCAAACTGCAAGCAAGATGAGCACTTTCCCAGGCGTGGTGGGGATTCCCAGCTGATGCCTCCAAGGCACTTCACTCCCCGCTGCCTGGCTCACTTCAGAACATCTTTCGAGCTTCCAATCCAAGAATCTCCTCCTCCATGGGGCTGGAGAAATAGCACAGCGGATAGGGCGTTTGCCTTGCACGTGGCCGACCCGGATTCAATTCCCAGCATCCCATATGGTTCCCTGAGCACTGCCAGGGGGTGGTTCCTGAGTGCAGAGCCAGGAGTAACCCCTGTGCACCTTCGGGTGTGACCCAAAAAGCAAAAAAAAAAAAAAAATCTCCTCCTCCAGGAAGCCTTCCAACCCTTGGGGGGGGGGGGGCGCGGATGAGCAAGGTGGCCCTGTGCTGTGTTCACACATCCCTCCAGGCTACCAAACCCAGGTGGCCTGACTATAGGTTTCTAGAATCTTCTACTTCCACCTAACCTTAAGGGCAGGGGCAGTGCCATCTCCCCTGCTCTGGTTCCTGGGTGACCCTAACTCAGCGTCACCTGCTCAGGGAGCCAAGTCCTCGCTTCAAAGTGACCAGGGTCCGAGGGCATGCCTGGTCTGCTCCCAGCCTGGACAGGCTCACATGGAGTTCCTATGGGCACCATACAGGGCACTTTCTGGAAAGACCCTCCGAGCCTCCGGGGCCATGCCAGGAGGGCCCCAGACCCAGGCTCTCCCCTCCGGGTCCAGCAGCCCAGATCTCTCGAATAGCAGCTTCTAGAAGCTCCACATTCCATCTCGCGGAGCACAGGCTCACTCTCCAGTCTGCCACCGGACTCAGCGACTCGCCAGGCTAAAAATACCGCTGACATTTTGGGAGGCCTGCCGGGGCCGGAGCCGCTCTCCTGGCGGGCACGGCTCTCTCCGCAGACCGAGCAGGTGCACGCCGCCCGCCCGCCCGCCCGCTGTTTTCCTGCCCTCCCCGCACCCCGCCTGCTGCAGCCGCACCGCCCAGCACTCACAGCGGGTGCTGGGTCACGTCTGCGGGAGATGCAGTGGGGCTGAGCAGGGAGGGACCACCAGGCGGCCGGGTCTGACTCTGGCCCTAGCCCTCACTGTGTGAACACCCTGGCTCAATGTCCTCATCTGTGAAACGCAGTGATGAAAGTGCCCAGCTCCCGGGGTGAGTAGGGCGGGGGAGCGAAGCCCTGCAGCCCTGCTTCTAGATCATACGGATAAGCATGGTGAAGACCTGGCGTGGGCAGGCACAGGGTTCCTGCGCTTGCCATCAGCAGGAATCTAGCTTGCCCTTTCCCGCCACATTTCTGTCTCTGGGCCTTAATCCCAGGCCGGCGCTCCCTCGTGGTGGCAAAAGGGCTGCCCAGAGCGCGTCTAACCTATCCCTCCTTCCAAAGATCCGGTTCAAAGAGGACTTGCTTTTTCCTTCCCTAATGTTCTAGCAAAGAGTCCAGGAGCGGTTTTCTCCGGCCTGCCTTTGAACGTTTCCTCTCCTGCCCCAACCTCCCTGCTCTTATCAGCCAGGGTCAGCCCTGGAAGGAACACACTGAACACGCGCTGGCCGGGTCCCATGAGACCAGGTTGGAAAATGGAGTGCTCTGATTGGTGGGCCTGAACCACGTGGTCTGGAGGCCAAGCTGCTGATTGGCTAGCTGAGTCAGGCGGTCACCTGGCGCTAGGTGGCTTTCGCCCAGAGGTGCAGGCGCGGTGGGCGACCAAGGCTGCTGGTGGACAATCCGGGAGGAGGGCTGGTGGCCCCTGTGTGCGTGGTCACAGGCGTCTCGTTCCTCTGCTGCCTTGCCCAGTGGCAGCCAGTGATCAACTCCCTCTGGCGTGTCCCTACAGGGGCCCACTGCAGCCCCTGCCCTGCTGGGGAGCCCCGGGGTCCCGGCCGGAGGGGGTCGGGGAGCCAGTCCAGAGACGGCCCATTCGGCCTGGAGAACTCCTCTCTGTAGCCATGTCGACAACATGCATGTGCAGACACACATGCTTACGACCCTCCCCGGCACTCCCCCCAGTCTGTCATAAATATAAATATAATATGAGGATGACGCCGGAAATTAATGGGAATCATTTCCCAATAAATATAGTCCGTTAGTGAGGTGCTCCAGGCCCGCTGATGGGAGATATATTTGGGTAAAATATGGTGTTTTTATCAGTTGGGAGCTGGGGCGGGCGGGGAGGGGGGAGGATGCACAGAGGATATAAATCTCCCCGGAAGAAGTATCTTTTATGATTATTCAATTCCACAGTAGCTCTAAAAGCCTAAAGTGGATTCATATTTACAGTTCCTGGAAGCACCTGGATCTTATATGCTGAGGGAAGGATCAGCATTAGGGACCTCCTAATGAGAATGACTGACTCAGGGGAGCCGGGGCTGGGGGTCCCTGGGACGGGTGTGGTGACGGGGCAGTACCAGCCGCAGTGATGGCAGGTCACCCCTGTGCCTCAGAGGGGAGCGTCCTGCTCCGGTCATTGGCCCAGAATTTCCCTGAGTGAATCTTGTATCATTTTTAGGACACCCTTATTAATTCACGTTTTCTGCAAACAAGGGTGATACCCATCAGCCATCCATTAGCCAAAATTCTAAACTTCAAAGCGTGCCGAAGGCCATGAATTTTTACTGCCAGCACATTCGGTAGCAATTTATATTCCTCATTTGCCCACTTTGTGGGCATGTTGCTACCTTGCACCGCAGGAATGTGGCTGTGTCTGATGACAGGAGCTGTCCAGCCCTCGCTGCAGAGTGAGATAAGAGGCACCCCAGGCCTCTCTGCCAGCCCTGCGGATTCTGAATTCTGAAATACACGTTCCCCGAGGGCTTCAGATAAGGGATGGTTTGGACTTGCTGGTTGCAATTTTTAAAAGTCAAATGACAGAACAGAGAAAGTCAAAGTCTTAGGAACCAAAAAAGTCACCACGGAACCAAGACGTGAGCAACGTGTCTAAATATTCACAGAAGACGTGGCCGCGCCCCGCATGGAAGGTGCCGCTGAAGTGGGAATGAGCCTCTTCTAACATAGGGAAAGACGGAGGTCCTGGTGCTGTGAGGCCCGTGGCAGGGAAAGACGGAGGTCCTGGTGCTGTGAGGCCCGTGGCAGGATATCCCACGGGCCCTGGTGGGAGGGCAAGTCGGAAGGGCTTTCAGGGGGCAACCTTTGAAACCCACCTTTGAAATGTGTATCCATCTTTTGGTGCAGTAATTTTGCTTGTTGGAGTTTATCTTGCCATTCACTATATGTACAGACCAGTGCAAAGATACTCATTGGACCTAGTTTTAAAACAGAACAAAAACAATCCCCACAGAAGCTAAGTAAGTGCCAGGTGTCCATGAGAAAGAGTTAGCTGCACAGACATGCTCAAGCACATCGGCCCCGGGTCCCAGGAAGGAGCTAAAAGGGAGGAGGGGTGGCTCGGGGTGGAACTCGAGCCTTGTGTATGTGAGGTCTTGGGTTTGATCCCTGCACTGCAAATGACATACACAGCAACCAAACCACCCAAAAAGAGGTGAGGGAGATGACACGGACCGCTTGGGCCCCCGCCATGGTACCCTGTGGACCGACCGAGGAAGCTCCATGGTCAAGGGCTCTCGGTCTCACCCACTCACATATATCAATCACAATCTTCTCTGTGGCCAGAAAGACTTATGAAAGCTTCTACCGCAAACTGCGGCCAGACTTCTGTGACAGTGGACAGACGGGGAAGGACAGTCTCTAGATTTTGTACATTTTTGGGATTCAGTTATCTACAATGAGGGAAGGAAAACCAATCCTCCCCCTCCCCCCCACTCATTTCCACTCTCTTAACTGGATATTTCCCGCATGGCAGAGCCTGGCAAGCGTCCCGTGGCATATTGGATATGCCAAAAACAGTAAAGCAAGTCTCACAATGGAGACGTTACTGGTGCCAGCTCGAGCAAATCGATGAGCAACGGGATGACAGTGATACAGTGAACTGGATATCCATTTTGTGGACAGCCCTGGTGTTCTTCCCATGTTCTCAGCACTATGCGTAACAGCAGAGACGTGGACGCAGCCCAGCTGTCCACCAATGAGTGGACAGACAAAAGGGGGTGTGGCCACACAATGGAACCTGATTCACCTGCATAAAGGAAGGAAGGGCTGGGATGAGGCTTAAATGGTAACGCGTTTGCCTTGTATGAACAAGACCCAGAGTCACGTGGTCCCTGAGCACTGCTAAGTGTGGCTTCAGTCGCTTGTCACTTGTCGCTTGTTGTCCCGTTGATCTTCGATTTGCTCAAGCGGGTGCCAGTAACGTCGCCATTTGTCCCTGTCGCATGCTAGTGCAGCCCAATGATATCTGCTTGCTCCAGGAACAGGAAGAGCCTCAAACCGTTGGCTTCAGTGGGAAAAATATTTCAATGGGGATCAGAGGGATGACTCAGTGGCAGGAGCACGCTGGCCTTGTGTGAAGAATCGGGTTTGATCCTCGTGCCCACGTGTGCTCCAAGCATGGTCCCAGCAGCTCTGCTCCTTGGGAATCCCTGGTCCTAACCAAGCACCGCAGCCATATGCACACATGCGCTGACACTGGAGTGTGTCCCCTGGCAAGCACAGCAGCTAGAGATGTCCAAGCAGCACTGGGGGTCCACCCCGAGCACCCCAGGCTCCGGGGAGTGCCACAACTAAACAGGCGTGTTCCCCTGTGAGCATGAACACAACACACTGCACCTTGTACCAGCACATATGAACCCCAGTCTCACAACAGCACAAAACTCGGAGCCCCTGCTAGAGCATGGTGAGCCCCGAGGACCTTAGGCGGAGCGGAATAAATGTCCAAAAAGATCCACCCAGTAGAACTCCCTCCCAGTGAGGTGCTGAAAGCAGCCAATTCCATGGAGACAGGAAGTGGCGTGCAGGTGAAGGCCCTGGAGACAGGAAGTGACATTCAGATGAAGTTCATTGAGAAAGGAAATGGTGTGGGTGAAGTTCATGAGCCAGGAAGTGGAGTGCAGGTGAAGTCCCTGGAGACGGGAAGTGGCACTCAGGGAAGTCCCTGGAGACAGGAAGTGGAGTGTGGGTGAAGTTCATGAGACAGGAAGTGGCACTCAGGGAAGACCCTGGAGACAGGAAGTGGAGTGCAGGTGAAGGCCCTGGAGACAGGAAGTGGAGTGCAGGTAAGTCTCTGGAGACAGGAAGTGGAGTGTGGGTGAAGTTCATGAGACAGGAAGTAGCACTCAGGGAAGTCCCTGGAGAAAGGAAGTGGAGTGCAGGTAAGTCCCTGGAGACAGGAAGTGGCACTCAGGGAAGTCCCTGGAGACAGGAAGTGGAGTGCAGGTAAAGTCCTTGGAGATAGGAAGTGGCACTTAGGGAAGTCCCTGGAGACAGGAAGTGGAGTGTGGGTGAAGTTCACGAGACAGGAAGTGGAGTGCAGACTCGGGGACTGGGAACTCACTTTTTAATGAGACTCCTTTGGGTTTTGCAGGTGATGCAGGTGTTCTGGAGATGGAGGGTGTCGACGGGGCACACGGTGGGTGCCTTTCACCCCGCCACTCTCCAGAGTGGTTAAGACAGTGTGCTTTGCGATGCCGTTTCACCAAAATAGAATAGCAACTGCTCTTTTTGCGTTTTCGCTGGGCTCCCTGTTTACACGCACAGGCCCACGTGTGCTGGTCCCACGTTTCTGTCCACAGGAAGGAGGCTGCAGCTCTCAGCCCGGGGCGGTGTCTCCGCTGGCCCAGCCGGCCCTCCCTGGCAGCCGCCCCGCGGGGTGGCACCATCCGTCTCACCAGCCACCCGTTGATGGACATCTGGGCTGCTTCCAAACCGGGGGCCTTATGTTATGAGAGATTTTTGTCAACCAAACTGAATTTATTAAGTAATAATTAATTCGTTTCCCCCATTTTTTATTCATCAAAGACACACGAACTGCAGACCAGGGCTTCTGACGAGGAAGAGCTGTGAGAATCCTGCCAACAGCTGCGGGGGCGGTGTGGGCGGGGAGGGGTCTGCAGGCGCGTGGGTGGGCCGACCGAAGGAGAACACGGGTGGGCCCCTAGCAGGGAGGCTTCTTTTGTTAATTAGGCAAAGGTGCAAACCCAGACGCCAAACAGACAGGGGGGAACTCCCGGGGCAATGGACACAGCAGACTCCAGGGAGGGGTGTTCAAGGCGCCGGCGGGGCAGCTGCAAAGGCTCAGAGGAGAGGGAGGAGACTCGGCTTCGGGTCTGTATGATCTGTTCTTTCCTGCCATCCCCCAGGAATTGTCTGGAGGATAATTTAAGTAGCGACACCTGGTAGGGCCGGAGGTGGTCTCTAAGGTTGAGGCGGAAGGAGCTGGATCTGGTCTGTCCTTTCGGCAAACGTGGACGTTTGGGGCTGATGGCTGGCACTGGGAAAGCTGCTTCCAGGTCTAGCTGGGGCAGGGAGGAGATCAAAGAAGTTCTGCCGGGCCAACGGAGCCGGGAACGGGGATCCTCTGCCTGTATCCCCCTGTTTCCGGCAGCTCAGCAGTCACGCCCAGAAGCCACCTCTGGCTGGCCTGGTGCCAGATAATTTTGTCATCGGTCACGATCCAGAGTCACATGTCCTTCTCTCCAGGAAGGGAGCATAACATGACACACACCATCACCATGCCACCAGACCCTGCACTAGGCTGTTTCAGTCAGGCCACCCTGGGAGGGGCGGGTAAGACCCCTCGCCACCCCAAGGGACCCAGCCCCAGCAGCTGAAAACCTCCAGAACTCAACCTCGGCCGTGCTCGTGGCCACTCTCCACATGCTCAGGCCGAGCCTCATCCGGAAGTGAACGCATTTCTGGACCGAAAACTCATACCTCACACCAACCATACTGCACCACATTTTATGGCATTTAAAGTAGGAGGCAACCAATCTTAGAGGGAAATATTTTTTTACAGATACATATATGTAGATAGATAGATAGATAGATATGCACACAAGGCTCAACCTTTACCAACATGTTAGTGATCTCTTATCACTTGTCACTAGTCACTTGTCATCCCGTTGATCTTCGATTTGCTCAAGCGGGAGCCAGTAATGTCTCCATTTGTCCCGGTTGCGTGCTAGTGTAGCCCAATGGTATCTGCTTGTTCCAGGAATATGAAGAGCCTCAAACCATTCATTCAGGGTTTTCACCAAGAAATCTAACCATCTTGTAGGTTGGTGGCCATGCGGTCTTTTGATGTCCCATGGAATTCAGTTGGTAACAGCTCTAGTCCAGCAGTCATCTCTAAATCGCATTATGTGTCCAGCCCATCTGATTTTCAACGCCTTGGCAAACAAGACAGTGTCCCTGATTCTTGATCGTTGACGGAGGATTCCTTCTCTCATTTGAGTGAAATGTGATACTCCAAGCATAGCTCTTCCGATTCCTCTTTGGGAGACCCGAATAGCGTTCTCGTTCTGTTTTTGTAGGGCCCAGGTCTCTGAGGCATATGTTAATGCCGGAAGAACAGTGGAGTCAAAAAGATGTGCCCGAAGCTGGAGGTTCTTCATCCTCTTAACAACTTCTTTGACGCTCTTGAAGGCGTTCCACACTGCTCTCTTCCTTCTGTGCAGTTCTGGCGCCAAGTCATTCCTCATGTTGAGTTCTCGACACAGGTACATATAGCTGCTGCATTCGAAAATGTTTGTTCCATTGAAAGCAAATGGAATGTCAGGGACTAGTTCGTTTTTTCATGAACATTGTCTTCATGAGATTCAGCTGTAGTCCGACCTTTCCACACTCATGGTCAAAGTCAACCAGCATTTGTGCCACTTAGCTAATGTTTGGTGTTATTAGAAAGATGTCATCAACGAAGCGGAGGTGGTATAGTTGCCGACCATCTATCTTCACTCCCATTCCTTCCCATTCCAGTCGTCACATGACATTCTTGAGGGTGGCACTGAAGAGTTTTGGTGAAATGGTATCTCTTACAGAAGGGCTTAATGGCCTCTGGGTGAAATATAATAATCTTCACATCCTTTCCTCTAAGGAAATTTTTTGGAGCATTTGGAGTATTTTTAATGCTTTTTCCTAACAAACAATACAAAATAAATTATTTTGGTTCTGCTTTGGGGCAGGGGTTGGGGTTCAGGATGGAAACATCTGAAATATGGTGGTGGGAAGGTGTAATGGTGGTAGAATTGGTGTTCAAATATTAAAGGTAATAAAATATTGTGAGCTACTTTATTAAAAAAAAAGTTCTGCCAGGGCTGGAGGGATAGTACAGCAGGTAAAGTGCTTGTGCCGCATTCAGCCGACCTGGGTTTGATCCCTGGCATCCCTATTTGGTCCCCCGAACACCGCTGGGTATGGCCCCAAAGGAGAACAACCACGAAAAGTTCTGCTGGTTTCTTTCATGCAGAAATTAAGAAACTATGGGAAACTTTAATATCACAAGGTTCATTTGACTTCCCCAGAAAGCAGCAGAGCAGACAGTGTTTCCTGAATCGATTTGCACAGGGGACCCCCCCTGCAGAGCGGCCTAGAGAAACAGGGTTACGGGGTCTCAGTGTGCGAATCCCCAGACTACACCGGCTTGTTCAAGCTGATGGGGGGGTGCAGTGCAATGCTGGTATCTTGCTCAGACTTTAATGTGCCCATCAAAATACCAAAATCTGGGTCGGAGCGATAGTACAGCAAATAGGGTAACACTTGGCACGTGGCCAACCCGGGTTCGACCCCAGGCATCCTGTATGGTCTCCTGGGCACCGCCAGGAGTGATTCCCGCATGCAGAGCCAGGAGTAACCCCGGAGCATCGCTGGGTGTGACCCCAAAAGCCAAAAAAGCAAATAAAACACCGAATTGTCATTTATCAGTGCAGTGATTTACTTAGGAGGGTGCGGGCAAACCAGGAGAAGCGGGCGACACCGCCACAGGCGGCACTGGTACCCTCTGGGCAGGCCAGGCGAGTTTCAACCCCCTCCCTGGAACATCTCGGTGGGGGGGGGGTCATGCTGTGGGGCCCACGTTACGGATGGAGACCCGAGGTGACAGGCAGGAAACGGTCTGGCCCAGACAGACAGCAAAGAGGTGGCAGAACCCGACTCTGGGTCACCATCTCTGGACACTGAGGCCAAAGGCCTCGTGCCACGTGCTCTGAGGGCAGGATGGAAGGAGAAAGGTGCAAAGGAAGCAACAGCCCCCGGGTGGGGGGCAGAGCGCTCCGGGTCTCAGGCCTGTGTAGGAGGAGCGCGAGGGCAAGAAGGAGCAGGCCTGGGGGAGCGTTCTGCACCCAGACACCTGTGAGGCCGGGCCCTGGCGGCAGCAAAGTGGGGGATGGAGCCTGGCCTGGAGCCCCAGGATGGACATGGGCCTCCCGGGCCTTCCCGGCCTCTCTGCCTGGTGCTCCCAGATGCGTCCCCGGGCGCCAGCGAGGCTTCTTGTTCACCTCTGATTCCTGGCGCCCGGCACAGGACCCCGCTGGCTGGTGATGGAGCGAGTGAGGGGAGCGGAGGTGGGGCCGCGGACGGGAGAGGCGGGGTGTGGCGGATGGAAGCTGGCACCCGCACAGCAGCCCTGGAGACATATTTTCCCAGCTTTCCACTCAAGTCCCGAAGACGGCGGGAAGAGTTGAGAGCTCACAGTACTGACACCGGGACTGACAGGCGCCTGATGCCAGAGACCGGCAGGAATTTCCATAAATACGGGGCAGATGGAGCGGGGCTGAGACACACACGACTGGGAGCCTCGTCAAGCTTTATCTTTCGGAACAGGGCACCCCTCCAGAGCGAAAGGAGGTAGCAAACACTCCTCCCGCTTCCCCACTCGCAGCCCCAGACGCTGAAGCAGAGTCTGTGGCGGGAGGGCTGTGGGGGCGGGGAGGGGGGATTTCCTTCACTGCTTGGGGGCGATTTTTGTGGGCAAATAATTCTACCACTTGGAGACAAATTTCCAGAGCGCGCATCAGTGGTGGGGGGGGGGGGGAGGAGAGGAATAGACTGGAAGGAAAAAGGTTAGAAATAACCTCTGTTTCTAAGTCTCTCTTCCCACTGTTTGCCCACTACTCCAGCACCCACCTAAGTGCTAAGGTGAGGGGGGCAGAGAGAGAGAGAGAGAGAGAGAGAGAGAGAGAGAGAGAGAGAGAGAGAGAGAGAGAGAGAGGGAGGGAGGGAGGGAGGGAGGGAGGGAGGGAGAGGAGAAAGAGGGAGCGAGGGAGGCGGAGAGAGAGGAAAGAGAGGGAGAGGGAGTGAGGGAGGCAGAGAGAGAGAGAGAGATCTGGGGACGGAGGGTTGTGAGGCATCCCCTGAGCACCTCATGCCAAGGAACCAGCCTGCCAGTGGCAGAGAAAAGAGCCCTTCCCGTCCACACAGCGACCACAGACACCAGGCGGATGGGCGCCACTTTCTACCAGGCTGACCGGCCCGTCCTGGGCGCAGACTCTCAGGAGTCACGGCCACTTTAGAGCGAGGTAACAAGGACCGTCCTGCATCGGTGCTGGATAAAAACCAGAGACCGCCAGGACGAACAAGCAGAAGGGTGCCATGAAGGCAGGGCACGAGGAATCTGCCTCTGAAAGCCTCGTTACAGGCCCAGGAGGGAAAGGAAAGAACAGTCACTTTATAGCATGTAAAAACAACGGGAAATGTAAAGAGAAAATGAAAAAAAAGGATCAAGGAATCGTTCCAATAAAACAAGAGCAGACGTGTCTATGGACAGCCTAGACAGAAATGAAAACAAAAAAAGGCAACTCTACTGGCAGTGACAGAACGAAACTCGCCGGCAGAGGCAGCGAAAGTATGGCCCTGCTCTCGCGCAGACGCAAAACCCGTCGCAGAAGCCAAGCTAGAAGCTATTCTAGAATAAAGAGAAGGACAAGATGGTGAAAAGTTTTGAGCAGGGAAAAAAAAACACATTACTTAAGAATAAAATCAGCTTATGGATAATGGGTATTCATAAGGGGGGAAGAAGGGAAAGAAACGAGGACAAAAATCATCAAAACGATTCTAGGTCAGAAAAAATATGGCGCAGGAACACGGGGGACCAGAGCACAGCACATTCCAGGCAAAATGAAGTGCACGGACACGTGTGCATTGCTTGCAAGTTACCCGTTGCTTTGGAAGGGGCCCGTCACTCGTCATCCCTCGGACCTCTCCAGGTGCTTCATGATCTAACCTCAGAAATCACAAAGTCTTGGGCTGGAGCGATGGTTTGACAGACTGAACACATGTCCGCATGTGGGAGGCCTGGGTTTGAACCCCAGAACCACACGGTCTCCCGAGCACTGAGTTGGGAGTAGCTTGAAGCACTGCCAACCATGGCCCCAAAGCAAACAAAACCCAACAACAAAGCCCTTGGCACTGCACTCTCCTGGCCAAACCAAGGGACACTCAGAGGAAGAGATTCTCCTTCCCAGCTGGGGGAGGGAGGGGAGGAACGGGCAGCCGCCGCCTTAGGAACGAGTGCCCCTAGGATGCGCAGAGCCTGGAAAACAATTGAAGGAAAACTTGGAAGGAGCCAGATTCCAAAATACAGATCACCTGAGAAAAAAAAAAAAACCAGCCCCCCTGTCTGGCAACGCTAAATGCTAACCCTAAATGCTGAGCCAACATTTCCAGAATTAGGCGTGATGGGCAGTGATTCAGCCATTTTATACTCAGCTAAAAGTTTTGTTTTTATGCTCATGGCTTACTCCAAGCTCTGTGCTCAGGGATCACTCCTGAAGGGGGGAGTGGAAGGGACATATGAGGTGCCAGGGATTGAATCCCGGTCAGCGGCATGCAAGGCAAGAGTCCTACCACGAGCTATTATCTCTCCAGCGCCTCGGTTAAACTGCCACTCGTGTGTGAAAGCAACGGAAACGCACTCTCAAGAATTAAGGACTCAGGGGCTGGAGAGATAGCACAGCGGGGAGGGCGTTTGCCTTGCACGCGGCCGACCCGGGTTCAAATCCCAGCATCCCATATGGTCCCCTGAGCACAGCCAGGGGTAATTCCTGAGTGCAGAGCCAGGAGTAACCCCTGTGCATCGCCAGGTGTGACCCAAAAAGAAAAAAAAAAAAGAATTAAGGACAGAAACTAATTCTCAGGTGGCCACTTGGAAAAAGCCAAACTCTGGTCACCCGGGGAGTGAGTCCAGGCAAAGGAAGCGTGAGTGGGAGAGCCAGTGAGTGGGGTCTCTGCTGAGGCTTGTGGACAGTGCCCCCCCCTGCCGAGGTGGGGGAGGTCCTGCGTGCACCCAGGAAGCTTGGGGTCAGCGGATGTTGCAGGCCAGGTCCAGAGCGCCGCCCCCGACCCCGCTGCCCACTGAGCTCAGGCACGGCCAGGAGAATGAGGCTCTTTCCTGGCCCGGCTGCTGGTTCAGGCTGGTCCCGAGCGAACCAGCGAGAAGCGCTGAGGGCGACTGGGTCACAGACTTGAGCGCTGACCTGCTCCAGGCGGGCGGGACTTTACCTCCCAGGTGTCTAAGACACCAAACGGGCCGCCCTGGACCCACTCCCTCCCACCCTGTACCCCTAGCCTCATCCCTCTCTCCCCTCTGTGCCATTCCCGCTCCCGATGGCCCAGGGCCGAGTCTCTGCCCTCGGAGGAAAGCACCAAACTCGTTCCTCCCATCAGAAAACTAGTGGGTGGCGTTGGAAGTCCTAGTCCTTGGGGGGATGGTACGGCAGGCAGGGCACGCTGCCAACTCACGTCTGATCCAAAGCCCTCTCTGCGTCCCCTGAGCACGGCCAGGAATGAGCCCTGAGCACAGAGCCAGGAGCAAGTTGGAACACTGCTGAGTGTGACCCCCCAAACAAACAAACAAAGAAAAAGGCCACGCCTTGGGGCCGGAGTGATAGCACAGCGGGGAGGGCGTTTGCCTTGCACGCAGCCGACCCGGGTTCGATTCCCAGCATCCCATATGGTCCCCCAAGCACTGCCAGGAGTAATTCCTGAGTGCAAAGCCAGGAGTAATCCCTGAGCATCGCTGGGTGTGACCCAAAAAGCAAAAAAAAAAGAAAAAAGAAAAAGAAAAAGTCCACGCCCTGCTGTGCGTTCACTGGGCGTCAGACTGCAGGCCACGTGCTCCCACGCCAGGCAGCGGCGCCCCTCGGCCTGTCAGCTGCACTGGGCTCCCTGCGTCGCCCTTTGGTGTTGAGGCGAGCACGACAACCATCATTTCCACGGAAACTGCATTTCTCTTAAGCTGGTGCAAATCACTCTCGACTTCATGCAGTCGCTGAAACTCCGTGAGACAGACATGTTGAAGAAAGTCGGGCTGGGTCTGAATTCAGTTCTGTGACGGCGAAGAAGAGGCGCAGTAGATCAAGTCCAAAAAATGACTCTCCCTGGGGGAGATTATTCGTGGGCAAGCTCTAGAGCCGAGTGGTGGTTTTACAGTTACACACGTGCCCACATTCACTCCCGGGACACTCCGGACAGACCCGTGTCTAAGTCTCACGCCTGCACTTAAAGGTTTGGTGCTCACCAGGGGTGATTCCTGAGTGCAGAGCCAGGAGTAAAGTAACCCCTGTGCATCGCCAGGTGTGACCCAAAAAGAAAAAAAAAAGTCTGGTGCTGGAATATTGTTGCGTGAAACTCTACCATGAATAGCCCTGTGACTCACGGTGCCCACCGTTTCTTTTCATTATTGTATCACTGTATCACGGTCATCCCATTACTCATCTGATTTGCTCGAGCGGGCACCAGTAACGTCTCCATTGTGAGACTTGTTACTGTTTTTGACATATCGGATACGCCATGGGGAGCTTGCCAGGCTCTGCCGTGCGGGCGGGATACTCTCGGTAGCTTGCCGGGCTCTCCGAGAGTGGCGGAAGAATCAAACCTGGATTGGCCACATGCAAGGCAAACACCTTACCCACTGTGCTATCGCTCCAGCTCCAGGATTAAAAATTATTGAAAATTTTCATTATCAAAAATAATTTAATTATAAAAGGCAAAATACATGGTTTCTTTGCAATGCAAGTCGGTGCTAAAATCTCCCCATTTCCTGCTGCCTCCGGCACTGCTGTGCTTTGTTTCATTAGGAGAAAAGTGTCTTCTCTGTCCCTTATTTGGGGCGGCTGGGGGGTGCTGGGGATGGAGCCCAAGGCCTCACACACACAAGGCAACTGCTCTATCCTGCCACACATCCCAAGCTGCTATTATTATTAGTTCCTGGGCCACACCCCACAGTGCTCAGAGCTTACCCTTGGTTCTGAGCCAGTGTCACTCTGGGGATCATATGTGTTGCAGGACTGAACCCGGGTCACAGCCATATGCAAGGCAAGGGCCTTATCTGCTACACTGCCTCTCCAGCTCTTACTTTTTTATTAAATAGGGGAAATACATCCAGTGACCCTATGGGCCACCAGGGACAGCCCACCATGATGCTCAGGAGACCATGTGGGGTCGGGGATCCAGCCCAGGGCCTTACACATGCCAGCCGTGTCCTCTGCCATTGGATGCTCCCCGGTCCTATTGACTTTGGGGGGGGGTCGGAGGTTGTTTTTTGTTGTCATTATTGTTTTTGGGACACAACTGGTGGTGCTCGGGAATCACTCCTAGTGGCCTTGGGGGACCATCTGGGGTACAGGGGATCAAACTCGGGTGTACTACAAGCCAGGCAAATGCCTGACCCTCTGTACTATCTCTCCGGCTCCCCTGTCAATTTATTTATTTATATTTTGCTTATTGGGTCACACCCGTCAATGCACAGAGGTTTCTCCTGGCTCTGCACTCAGTAATCACTCCTGGCGGTGCTCAGGGGACAATATGGGATGCTGGGAATCGAACCCGGGTCGGCTGCGTGCAAGGCAAATGCCCTCCCCGCTGTGCTGTCGCTCCAGCCCCTGTTAATTTATTTTTAAGGAACACCATTAAATTACTTTATGGATTCCCAGGCACTGGAGCACATAATTTAGAAAGGAAGCCAAGACCCACATCCAGGTGACAGTAATGGTTTCGGGGGAGATGGTGAGCGGGGGGCGGGGGGGGGGGGGAGAATCTGGCTGGCAGACGGTTCCCAGAGGCAGAGGTAGATAGGGAGGGCTCGGGTGCCCAGCGCGTGTGGTTTGGCAGAGGGGGAGCGGGCATTTAGGGTTTCTGAGCAGAAGAGAAACACGGCTGATCACTCCAGGGGACCCAGAGAGAAATATGGTGGGGTAATCCAACAGGGCTGGACTGCTAAAGGCCAGGCAATGGGCTGAGCGCCCCTAAGCATTGTGGCCCATGGGATAAAGAAGAGGAAGCAGCAAAGTCCTGCCTATAGGGACCCGGGTCAGAGCGAGCCCCCCTGAGCCAAAGCCCAGTTCCTCACACATGGGCTGGTTTTAAGACTTCTCTTACCAAGCCCCCACCTCTCCCCTTCAGAACTGGTGCTGGTAAGGTCACTCGTTGCCCAGGACTGGCCAAGTGGAGGCCCGATGGGCACTGCTCTAATGTCTAGGGCTTAGTAGGTGCTCAGTAAATGAGACCGTGTAAAGATTTCCGTCAGTGTTCTAATGATCCCATATACTAGATATGCCTAAAAGCCAAAGAGCACCCCTGAGTGGGTAGAACACGTGCCCAGTATACACGCGGCCATGAGTTTGAGCCCGGCCATGACATGGACCCTGGGCCTGCGCCCCGACAGCTCGCTGGGCTTATGCACTGAGCAGACCCCACCAGCAGGCTGAGGTGTACTGGGTGAGGCTCTGGGGAGCTCTGAACACTGCTGGGGTGACCCCAGTTTTAAAAAATAATCATGTATAAAAGATGTCCACACCCAGAAACTGCTCCGGCGCCGTGTAATCCCATCAACGGCCAACATCCAGAGACTATAAAACCAAGCTCCCGGAAGCTCACGGCCACTTTGCGGCCACACAACATCTTATAGCCTAGTTCTCCCTCTTGAAGAACAAGGCAAGCTACTGAGAGTTTCCCGCCCACATGGGAGAGCCTGGCAAGCTCCCCATGGTGTATTCATATGCCAAAACCAGTAACAATGCTGGATCTCATTCCCCTGACCCTGAAAGAGCCTCTAATGCGGCACCATTGGGAAGGACGAGTAAAGAGAGGCTGCTAAAATCTCAGGGCTAGGACAAATGGAGACATTACTGAGACCGCTCAAGAAAATCGATGATCAACGGGATGATGATGATGATGATGATAAAAGATGGCTATGTGGGGGCGCCCGGGAGGAAGGCGCCATCCATTCACTTTTCCACTCCAGCACAAATGGGCTCCCGGGGCCCTTTTCCCGCTGCTTGAGGCTGCTTAGGGCCCAGGGGAAGCGCCACAACAGGCTCCCACAGAGCCCAGCACTGCCTGCCGCCTACCACGGTGGAGAAGGAAACCCGGGTCCTGCGACCCAGGCACAGGGCCGGACTGTGCATAGCGCCGTCTCCCCTGAATTCCGCAGAACGGCCCGTCCCGGTGACCCCGAACTGTGAAATTCCCTGCAGGGTCCTCTGGGAAAAGCTCACGAGAGAGAAACGCTCCAGCCCTCGCTACCATAACAACAATCAAAGCATCAGGATGTTAGCACACGCCAAGGGGGATAATTTGGGTGGAGTGGGGAGCGGCTCTGTACCCAGTATTTTACTGTTAAGGGCAAATTTGCAGAGATTTGGAAAATTGGGTGCTGTGTGGAGTAAACACACTGAACGAGTCTTCAGCTACAACACAGCTGAGCTCCAGGGAACGGGGTTTGATAGTTAGTGTCAGCATAACGAATAAAAAAAAAAAAAAAAAAAAAAAAAGCTCCAGAATGTCTGTGCAACGCTGTGAAGTTAAAAACTGTGCCTGCGGGTTTTTTTAAAGCAATTTCCCTAGCCACCGTGGCTAATAATATCTCATTTTGTGAACTCCAAAAGGTCTTTTTAAAAACGACTGTGACATGTTATTTCTCAGCTTAAACTTTTTTAATGACCTCCCCTTAACTTGAAGATCAGGCTGGCGTGAAGGGCCCGGAATGCGGGTCCTTCACGACGAGCCCTGATTACTCCCGGAGCTGGGCCTGGCCAGTGGGCGGAAACAGCTGAGGACAGGAAGGCGTGTCCACTCCGCCTCTCAGGGCTCCTGCTGGCTGTTCCCTCTGTCGGACCCAGTCCACATGCAGGGCAGCGCAGGGCAGATGCTCCAAACGCTGGACGTGCTTCTTCACTGCTGCGGGGCCGCCCCTGGTGGGGCTCAGGGAACTGCGGTGGTGGCAGGAATCGAACCCAGGGCCTCGCACGCGCAGGGCATGTGCTCTGCCACATGCGTCACATTCCTGGCCCATCATTTAACTTTTTAATATGAAACTCAATATATGACAGCTATATTCTGTGCTGAGAGACGTATTTCACCAACATAAATTTATAGTTATTTAACATCTCATTTATTCACTCCAGGCCTGAAGTTGTCTAAAGTTGTCTCCGAACGTACTTGCCTGCGTCGTTAGCATCAAATATAGATTCTCCACCTTCCTGCCAGGAGAGCAGGCGTTGCCTTAAATACCCTCATAGTCACATCTATGGCATCTGTCGGTCCATACAATTCAATTACCTTTTGGAAGCTCTGGGTACAGAATTGCTTGGTCCCCATAAAACCCCTGACAAGCCTGTGGTTCTCTCCAAGGCAGACGCCCATCGGAAGCGGCTCCGTCAGACGTGGGGAGAAACAGCCTGTGTCCTTGCTGACCAGGATGTCCACACCGACAGCTCCCCCCGGAACCCAATCCCCCGGCTTCCGATGGTCCCACAGCACCGATGACCAGGGCCAGGACCCACCCGGTGGGAGGTGGAAGCAGCCCGAACTGCTCCCGGCCCCTCCCGCAGTGGGTCCTGGAGAAAGGCCCGGGCGCGTGGGCAGTGGTCTGTTCCCTGTGTAAGTGGGTTGTCCCGCCTCAGGCCGTAGATGAACTGCTCCCTGTGGTTGTTAGTGACAAAAGTCCAGTTCAGAAAGGCCCAATCAGGTGGCATCGAAGAATCATTAGCAGTGAGGAGGTAACAACAGCCTCGTGTGACTGGGAACGTTGGGTGTGTGTGCGGGGGCTCAACAGAAAGAGCTGGACCCACACAGCTGCGTACGAGAGCACAGCGCCACGAACACAGTGTCCTCCCCCCCTCCCTCCCGCAGGCTCTCTGGAGGGCACTGCTGCTGGCCAGCCTGGCCCGACCAACCGCCGTGCCAGGCTTTCTTTCTTTCTTTCTTTCTTTCTTTCTTTCTTTCTTTCTTTCTTTCTTTCTTTCTTTCTTTCTTTCTTTCTTTCTTTCTTTCTTTCTTTCTTTCTTTCTTTCTTCCTTCCTTCCTTCCTTTCTCTTTCTTTCCTTTCTTTTCTTTTTCTTTCTTTCTTCTTTTCTTTTTCTTTCTTTCTTTCTTTCTTTCTTTCTTTCTTTCTTTCTTTCTTTCTTTCTTTCTTTCTTTCTTTCTTTCTTTCTTCTTTTCTTTCTTTCTCTCCTTTCTTCTTTTCTTTTCTTTCTCTCTTTCTCTTTCTTTCTCTTTCTCTTTCTTTCCTCCTTCCTTCCTTCTTTCCTTTCCTCCTTCCTTCCTTCTTTCCTTTCTTTCTTTCTTTCTTTCTTTCTTTCTTTCTTTCTTTCTTTCTTTCTTTCTTTCTTTCTTTCTTTCTTTCCTTTCTCTCTCTTTCTCTCTCTTTCTCTTTCTTTCTTTCTTTCTTTCTTTCTTTCTTTCTTTCTTTCTTTCTTTCTTTCTTTCCTTTTCTTTCTTTCTTTCTTTCTTTCTTTCTTTCTTTCTTTCTTTCTTTCTTTCTTTCTTTCTTTCTTTCTTTCCTTTTCTTTCTTTCTTTCTTTCTTTCTTTCTTTCTTTCTTTCTTTCTTTCTTTCTTTCTTTCTTTCTTTCTCTTTCTTCTCTCTCATTCTTTCTTTTTTTATTGAATCGCTGTCAGAGCATTACAAAGCTGTCCATTGATTGGGCTTCAGTCATATCATGTTCCAGCAACACCCATCCCTCCACCAGGGTAATTTCCCAGCATCAATGTCCCCAGTTTCCCTCCTCTCCAACCTTCAACTCCCCCCCCCACATACACACTCCAGTCTGCCTCTAGGGCAAGCACCTGTCTTCTCTCGCTCTCCCTCTCCCTCTCCCTCATTTGGGGCATCACGGTTTGCAATACAGATGCTGAAAGGTGATCGTGTGTATCCCTTTGCCTACTTTCAACACTCAGCTCTTGTCCAGAGTGACCATCTCCAACTCTTGTTGTCATGCTGGACCCTCCTCTATCTTAACTACCCTCCGCCTTGACACTTGGCGGATTCCCAACCACTGACCAGTCCTCCTGGCCTCGTTTACTCTGGCCTTGGATATTAATCTCATTATTTTTTTTATCTCCCACAAATGAAGCAGTCATTCTATATCTGTCCCTCTCCTTCTGACTCATCTCCCGTAGCATGATAGCCTCCATGTCCATTCATTTTATAGGTAAATTTCATGACTTCATTTTTCCTAGCAGCTGGGTAGTACTGGGAAGGAACTTTCTGACTGGTGAAATTTAGGGCTGCCCCAGGCGAAGCTAGAGAGCGCGGTCAGCCCCCCTGAGCCACAGGAGAGCCAGTGATAGCACATGGAAGATGGGGGACTCCTAAGGTGAAAACTGGGGTGCTTGAAGCAGAAGAAGGGAAATGAGGACCAGGTGGGAAAGAGGAGTCAGGACAGAAGGAGCCGGTTTGGGCTTGCCTGCAGGCGAGGCCCCCGGCCTCCTGCCAGCTTTCTCCTTCTTCCCGGAGTCACTCGTGAGCTCGCCGGACGCAGCCGCGCCTTCCATAGAATGTGTTGTGGGGATGGCACATTCCAGATCTCTGCTATCCGATACAGGAGCCCACGGGGATGCCGCTGAGCGCTGGAAACGTGACGGGGGAGCCAAGGGGCTGGATTTTAATCTCGTTCATTTACATTTAAGGAGCCTTGCAGCTATCGGCCACTGTAGTGGACAGACAGACAGAAGGCCTGCTGGCAGTGTATGGGAATGTGGGGTCGCACAGGTACCCTGACCTCGGGAAGACTGTCCGGGCCCTGCCTGAGGGCGGGGAACCTTCCAGATTTGTGGGAACTTTTCCACGAGGGCCCTGGGGGGTCTGCGCCGGGTTCGTGGGGCCGGCAGTGAATGTGGCACCTTGTAATGAAAGAACCGGAACATCTCTGAGGCTGTCGAATCAAGGGTCTCCTCCTTATCTCCAAAGCGCCCGTGTTTTACATGAAAAAGCGTTTCTAATTAATAGGCCAGCCCCTCTTGAGTTTGATAAAAACAGAGGAGAAAGGATTTGATTAACCCACGATCTTTTCAATTTGGCATGTTCTGCATGAGTGAAGTGTGTTTCCCGCGACGGGGCCCGGCCCGGCCCTTCCTGCCTCCCCGCGATAACATTCTTCCCTTTGTGCGAACATTCTTCCCTCCCTTACCCCAGCCTGCCGGGAGAGGTGGGACCACGAGGCTCTCGGAGGTAAACGCCCCGAGCAGCTGCAAGGGGGGACCCGGAGTCTCAAGCCGGAAAGGAAGGAAAGGGGACAAAGGCAGCCAGCGTCCCCAGTAAGCGAGTTCCTCCAATGCCAGGCTGAGAGGAGGCTGGCGCGGAGCAGAGGTGGGGAGAACGGGCCTGCTGGAGGCGACACTCAGAGCGAGGGCAGGGACTGAGACGGGGAGGGCAGGGAGGGACTGCTGGTGGCCCTGTGGCCCTCGGGGCCAGCCCCCAGCTCTGTTCCCTGGGGTGGAAGCAAGTCAAGGAGCAACGTGTTCTGAGCCGGAGCCGAGTCCTTTGTCTCCAGCCTGGCCTCGCCCTGTGGTGCTCAGGGATCACTCCCGGCCGTGCCGGTGATGGGACAGGGCTCAGAAGCCTGCAGGACACGTGCCCTCTCCCTGGACCATCTCTCCAGCTCTGGGCCTCTCTGTTGGGCTTCATGGGCTGGCGGCTGCTTCCCTCAATGCGGCTGGAAGAGGAGACACTCTGGGGTCACAAATGGTCCCAGCTTTGTGGAGGAGGCCCCAGGGTGGAGCTTCACTTGAGGGACCCCCAAAGAGCCCAGTTGTCTCAGCTCCCATCCAGAAAAGCATCAGCTCACAGGTCCCGTGGCCAGACCCCCGGTGTACGGCCAGGGTCCCCTTCAGCCACTGCTGGTCAGTGACTAGCGCGGACCGGGGGATCCTTGCTGGCTGGATCTGGGGTGTGACCCTGTTGTCTTTCTGGGTGCGCTGCCCCTGCTTGTCCATGCACACCTTCTCGAGACTGCTGCTCCCTCCTGGCGAGTCTGTGGCTATTCGCATCCCTCTGAGAGTTCGTCCACTTCAACCAGCCGGGAGGGGCGTTTATTGCTTACGGCTGAGAGGCCTCATAGGGTTACCGCATACAGAATGCCCAGAACCCGGCCAGGCATGGAGAAGGTCCTGGTGACAGCCGTCAATCTTGTCTGTCCTAAAGCTTCCTCCCACGATTCTAAAACAGCCAAGATGGGGATGTTTCGGGCAGCAGGGAGTTGAGAGGAAGTTTTTGTCACGGACGCTGCGAATCACGTAGTGTGTCCTGGGAGCCACATTTTACCTAACTTGCTTTCAGATGGCAAATGGCCCTACTAGGCGTCAAACTCTCTCCCCCTCTCATCCGGGCCATTGACTCGAGCTGACAACCCCACCATGAGATCCAAGGTGGAGGCAAGATCCCAAGGGACACCCTTCTGGAAGTTTCCTCAGGACTCAGCCTCCCCGAGGGCGCAGGCAACTCGCAGCCCCTTCCAACATGCCTGGGTTCCTGCGGTGTCCGCTTCTGTCCTCGCTGACACGCCGAATGTTCTCCCCCAAATTATTTCTGAGTTCTTCTGGCAGCGGCTCTACCTCCCCCGCTCCCCTCCCCACTCTCTTTGGCAGATCTGTGTTATAAAATAAGAGGCTCGGGATTATGTCTGTCTGACAACTGAAGAATGAGCAACGGAGCAGATGCAGAGTCTTACAAATCCCGTGAATTATACATGGCCATCTGCAGCCTGGAGCCGCCCAGGGCTCCTACCCCCACCATGGCGTTCCATATGGAGTCATATGTTTTTAGTATCAGAGCCATGCTGTCAACGTCCAGCAATCCGTCATGTGGCACATGTGTGATGCAAGCGCCCAAATAAATGTTATCTCAGGCCCCGGAGCTCTGAGCACGGGAGCGCAGGGCTCGCTTGCTTGTCCTGTTTTGTTTGTTTGTTTGTTTGTGTTTTTTCAACGTTAAATCTATGTTCTTTCCGATTACTAGGAATGCAGACCTCACCCCCTTCACTTCTCAAATGCCCTGATTTTGAAATAACCTGAGAAAAGTCCCTTTATCGGAGCCATCCCTGGTGGATTTTCATGGATTCTTTAGGACTTGGGTGGCAGGAACCAAGGAGGCTTCGCTCCTTCCTCCACCTGCGGGATGAGCCGCCCCGCCCCCTGCTGAGAGCTGATTGGCTCAGCCTGAGGCCACCTGGTTGCAAGAGGGCCAATCAGGGTCTCTTATTCAGGCCTCTTGTCCTGGCGCTGTTCTGGGATGCTGGGACGGTCTGTCGGGACAGGAGGTTGGGTGCAGGGGCCGCGTGCTTGGGAAGGGAGAGGGTCGGACTGGGGAGAAAGAATGAGGACGGGAGCTTCTCTGGGCACAGCAACCCCCCCTCCCCCCCCCCCCCCGCTCCTCTCCCACCCCGGGTCCATGTGTTTTAGTTTGCTGGTGTCCCTTGGGGGTCCTTTGATCTCACAGGGGCCCGTGAGAGTCAACTGGTTGGCTACTTTTGCTGGAACTAGTAGGGAAAAAAGTGCTCTCTGTCCTGAAGTTCTGGCACTAGCCGCAAGTTCTAATCCTCACTTGGACTCTGGAAAGCGTCCCACGGGCATACCTGACCCCTCTTGACAGCTGTCATCAGACTCGGCCTGCAGGAGGAAGGGGAGCCGGGGCAGAGGCCCGCGGGACGGGAGCTTCTGGGGTCAGGGCCAGACCGTCTCCCGTCCGGAACGTGGGGACAGAGTCACCTCTAGCGAGGGAAGAGTCAAAGGTCCCAAACTTCCACAGTCTTAGGCGAGCAGCCAGGGAAGTTAGCAAAGGTGAAATAAGGCTCCCGGGCTGATGCCGGGCCAGAGGGGGCATCCGGCCCTGGCCAGGCGGCAAATTCACCGAGTTGCTTCCCAGCGGACATGGGAACCTGTGCGTGTCGGAGCTGTCACAGCGCCTGGCACCCCAGGAGGCATTCAGGCTCCAGTACTGACCACTGTCATTCACTCGCCCAAATCAGAGACCACCACGTCCCAGGAAGGGCCAGTGCCCTGCCAGCCTCTGGCCCCAGCCCGTAACGGAATCTGGAGGAAGAGGCGGGTCCAGCTGTGCCAGGCGGAGGGGTGCAGACAGCTGCTTGGCCTTTTCTTCCTTTGGAGGGAGGGGACCACCCAGTGGGGCTTACTCCTAACTCTGTGCTCAGGATCACTCTTGGAGTGTTTGGGGGAACCACACGGGGTGCAGGGGAGTCAAACCTGGGTCTCCTGCATGCAAGGCAAGCACCTACGATGCTGTACTGTCTCGTACTATCTCTCCAGCCCCTTTTTCTTTGCTAGGGATTTTTGAGTCATTCTCCAGCTGTGTGTGTGTGAGTGTGTGTGTGTAAATAGCTATAAAACCTACCTTCTGGCTGAAGGAGAACTAAGACAATGAAGGCATGTTTGGAACTGAAAAATGAACTGTTGATGCGTTCATTGTGTTTGTATTAGACTCACACTAATAGCAGAAAGGATGAGTTATGACTAAGAGCACAAAAAAGACAAAACGGGGCAATTATGAAGCTTAAGAAAAACAAAATGCTGGCATAATACACAATGTCTACTTGTGGGCGATATAAACATCACAATGGATATAAACAAACATCATAATGTAACCTTACATGTTCATTTCACATGTCAATGGACTCTTAGGAAGATCTGTCTTTAGGGGGACAGATGAAAGCCCTCCCTGCCCCAAGGGACCCAGCCCTGGCAGCCAAAAACCCCCGGAAGTCAACCACCGCCATGCTCACAGCCGCTCTCCACACGCTCGGGCTGAGCCTCACCCGAGAGAAAACCTATTCCTGGACCCCGAGACACTTCATAGGACACACCCTACCCATCTGCAAGGCTACCGCAGCACATGTGATGGGGTTCAAAGTAAGAGGCAACCAATCTTATCACTGTATCGCTGTCATCCCGTTGCTCATTGATTTGTTCGAGCAGGCATCAGTAACGTCTCCATTGTGAGACTTGTTGTTACTGTTTTTGGAATCAATCTTAGAGGGATTTTTTTTTTTTTTTTTGCTTTTTGGGTCACACCTGGCGATGCACAGGGGTTATTCCTGGCTCTGCACTCAGGAATCACCCCTGGCCGTGCTCAGGGGACCATATGGGATGCTGGGATTCGAACCCGGGTCGGCCGCGTGCAAGGCAAACGCCCTACCCGCTGTGCTATCGCTCCAGCCCCTTAGAGGGATTTTTTTTACATATATATGTATGTATATAAAAGCACACAAGGTTCAACCTTTAACAACATGCTAGTGATCTTTATAGAACAGCCTAATGGCCACTGGGTGAAATACAACACTCTTTCCTCCAAGGATACTTTTTTGTAGCATTTTCAGCCGTTTTTCATAACAAATGATACAAAATAATATGATTTCGGTTCTCCTTTGGGACAGGGATTGGGGTTCAAGATGGAAACATCTGAACTATGGTGGTGGAAACGTGTAATAGTGGTGGGATTGGTGTTTGAATATTAAATGTAATCAGATATTGTGAACTACTTTATAGACAAAAAAATCTTTAAAGAGGGGCTGGAGAGATAGCACAGCGGGTAGGGCGTTTGCCTTGCACGCGGCCGACCTGGGTTCGAATCCCAGCATCCCATATGGTCCCCTGAGCACAGCCAGGGGTAATTCCTGAGTGCAGAGCCAGGAGTAACCCCTGTGCATCGCCAGGTGTGACCCAAAAAGCAAAAAAAAAAAAAAAATCTTTAAAGAAAATCTGTCTTGGATTTACAGAAAAATGGACAGCACCATAGCTGAGTCCCACACGCCCGCATGCATCCCCCTCAGAAGCCGCTGTGGCATGTAAGTTTGTCACATTTAATAAACTAGTACCAACATATGGACTAAAGTCTGTCGGGTTTCTTTTTTTTTCTTTTTGGGTCACACCAAGCGGTGCACAGGGGTTACTCCTGGGTTGTGAACTCAGGAATTACTCCTGGCAGTGCTCGGGGGAGCATATGGGATACTGGGAATTGAACTTGGGTCGGCCGAGTGCAAGGCAAATACCCTACCTGCTGTGCTATCACTCCAGCCCCTAAAGTCTGTCATTTATTCGGGTTTCCTTCATTCTATTTTCTTTTCCGGGAAACCCCTCTCCTCTCTGCAGTTATTGTGTTTCTTTAGGTTCCTCTTGTCTGTGACCATTTCTCAGTCTGTCCTTAATTTTCGTGGCCTTGAGTTTGAGGGACCATTTGACTGATCACAAGTTTCACAGACTGGTCTCAACTGGGTCAGGTCTGACATTTCCCCCGCGAGCTCGGGTTATATATAGGTGTTTGCAGGGAAGGACAAAGAGGTTAGGTTTGATGTCGTCACTTTGTGTCATGGGTACAAACCACCAATGTGACTTAATCACCGCAGTCAGCCAATGAAGGGAATGTGTGCTTTTATTTTTAAAGTATTAAAGTCAAAAGTAAAAGTCTCAAAAGTAAAACAGTACCTTGCCTATATACTCAAAATTTGTGATAGGGAAGTCTGTATGTGAATACAGTATGTGAAGTAGGAGAAGATAACTCCGTTAATATTTTATTTAGAAAAACAAAATGGAGAGAAGGAAGAGAACATCAGAAGAGTTGAAAACAACTGTTTCAGGGAGATAATTCAGGGTAAAGAGGACTGGGGCGTTAGCAGAGACTGGGGTCGACCCACTCGGAGGTCATCACAACTTCCTTTTCCTTGCCTTCCTCCTCTAGAGGCTAGAAACTTTAATTTAAAAAATCAAACTTATCCAGATGCCTTTGCAGCTGGGAGTGATCATAAGACACAGATCTGGTTAATTGAATAATCAGAAACCCCGTGATTCTTGCTGGGAAAGACTGCTGCCGTCCTGCCCGGAACACAGGTGTGATTGAAGACTGGAGGAGCTGCAGCAGTTCTTTTGTGGTTAGGAGGGAATGCCCAAGAACTGAGGCCTCCAGCCCACTGCTGCTGATCTCTCACCCAACTGCCTACCTCTGGGTCTATTTGTAAACAACAGTCGGATGTTAAACTAAACAACCACTAGATATTAAACCCAACTCTTACAGTTTATGTGACCAGCATTTGGCTTTTTGGTTACTTAAAATCAAATGCCA
The DNA here is from genome assembly GCF_027595985.1 of Sorex araneus. Taxonomy (NCBI): domain Eukaryota; kingdom Metazoa; phylum Chordata; class Mammalia; order Eulipotyphla; family Soricidae; genus Sorex; species Sorex araneus. The sequence continues at coordinate 4,158,430 of NC_073310.1, read as the reverse complement.
ATATATAGATGTAAGGACCGTTTGACTTTTTTTTTTTTAATCAGCATATCAGCATCTTGATGAACACTAAAATCTAATTTCAAAGCGATGTTTGGAACTGGCAGCATGTCTTGCCTGGCACGCACGTGGTTCTCACTGTTCCCAGTCAAGTGCCAGTTGCCTGAATTCCCCCTGAGTTCCGGGCCCCGTGCTCCCGGCTCTAAGTCAGACACCCCTTTGGCAGGCAGGGGAGGATCCTGCAGATGCGGTGGCCTCTTCACAGTCCCATCGCATTCCTGTGCGTCCCGTCTTGACATCTATAGATTTTACCTAATGCGGTAAATGAGGATGTTGCACGCGGCCCCATGCGTTCCGTTCGCTTTCCAGGACAAACACAGCGGAAGGCGATGGTGGGAGCCCGACCCCCGCCTGCTGCCCGCTCCTTTCCTCCGGATCAAGCCACGGGTAACAGTGTGGGGACGACTTCTCCGAGTTCCCCGCCCCGGGTTCGAGCAGAGGGGACACGTCCAGAGTCAGACGCCTCCGTGTTGTCTCTGGCCGACACCGAGCTGCCAGTTGAGCTGCTCAGAATCTCTCGAGTTATCTCCTTCCCGTCCCGGCCGCTGCCCTGGTCCAAGCTGCCATCAGCTTGGACCCAAACACTCATGGGGAGGCATGGGAGGCCCATCTTAGCCCCCTGAAAGGAACAGCCGGGGCCTCTGGAGTCTGACCTGGGCATGGAGCTGGTCTCACCTTCCTCCACTCTTTCCCCCAGTGCAGCTGCTTCTGTGCCAACAACCCCCACCCAGGACTCTAGCCTGGGATACTCTCCTATCACCCAACCCCACGTGTTTGGTCTTTCACCCTCCACCCCTCAATTCATCCTTTGAAGTAAACGCGGAGCCTCCTCCTGGAAGCCTTCCTGGGTTCTCCTTGTCATCATATTATACGAGTTTTCTAAGAGCAGCATCTGAGGTATGTTGAAAGAATGAATGAAGGCTGGTAGATGGAGGGAAAGAAACACATGCTACCAGCAGGTGGTGTGAGGGCCCGGGAGTTTAAGTTGTTTTGGGGTGCACTACTGCCCTCCGAAACTTTGTTAGAAAAGCCTGGAGTTTTCAAGTAATAGTAACTTCAGCTAATCCGACCCAAACAACTTGCCATCGGGGCAAATTTGGGCCTATATAAATTTTGAGGGGCAAATGTCTTATTGAAAGTCACACCCATTTGTTGATATATTGCCGGTGGCTGATTTCCTGATAGAACAGACTCGAGTCTGCAAAGTGAAACATCCGCTCTCTGGCTTTTTGCAGGAAGCATCTGCTGAGCACTGTTCTACAGGCACAAGAGTTGACTTTGTTCCTTTGAGTAGGAAGCTGGAGGAGACGGATCTCATCAAAACTCAGCCCGCGGGCCACTGTGTCTGTTATTCTCTGGGCCTTGCCCTCGTGGCCATAAAGTGGCTGCCAGAGCTCCAGGCCGCTATCACTGCGTATCTGCATTTAGGAACCGGCGGTTTGTGGCACATATTTTTTTTATATGTTTCCCTTTCTTTCTAGAAAAGCTTTCCCAGGGTCCCCCCAGAAATGGCCCCAGGCACGTGCTTTTAGTGGAATCTGCCAGAACTCTTTGCTCGCTATATTTTTCTCATCAGTGGTCCCCAGGTCTGTCTTATGAAGGGAATTGCATTAGTTCTGGGAAAGTTCAGCGCCAGTATCCTTCCCAGCACAGTGCCAGGGGCACACCTGAGAAGGCGGATGATGTGCTCTGGGTATAGACCTAAAGGAATTTGCATCTGCAGGGACAAAATGAGGTCCAGAAAGTGAAGGAAGATGCGCGAACCAGCGAGATAAAGTCCTTGTAGAAACTACAATGCCCTCGTACCTTCCTGATGAAATCTCCTAACATCCATTTAAGTCACAATATCCATTAGAAACCTTTTGGTTGCGAGCAACAGCAAAAAGAAGCTTAACTGGCATAAGCAAAAAACAGAAAAGTTTTCAAGTGAAAAGAGCATCACTCAACAGTCCTGCCGGGGCCAGCGGGGAGAAGACGGCTTTACCCTGGGCTGAAAAATGGGATTTAATTCCTCTCTCCTTGTCTGCATCATTTCCTCCTTCACAGTTTCATTCTCAGATGCCTGGAGCACCTGGAGGAAAATCATTTCTTTTCTTTCCGTCGAGGAAGAAAATGTCTAAACCCTCAACTTCTCTAAGAAAACTTCATTTACGTTCTGATGGACCCAGCTCTGGGGCTCAGACGCCTCCTGAACCAATCGCCGTAGCCGGGGGGCGGGCACTATGTTATTGACGCAGACTTCAACCACTGGCTGAGAAGCCAGCGAGTGGGCTTGGCTACCTGAAGTGCAGTGCATGCTGGGAAGCCAGAAGTGGCCAGCATCCATCCGCATCCCTTGAGGTTGCCTTGCGGGGCCTATAGGAGCCCAGCAGGAAGCCACGGCTTCCCACGAGCGCCGGGAAGCTAGAAGGCCAAGGAGATGGAATTCCCCTGGGCCAGTTTCCAGTTCTGCAGGAGTCAAGAGTGGTCCAGGCGCATGGGGCTGGGAGCCCCCCCTTCCCGCCCCTCCCCCACTGGCATTCACATCAGATGTCGAATCTCTCAATACCCAGGCACCGGTCCCCTTCCCAAAAGCATGTTCTTTATTAGCACACAGGAACTCCCGGGCACCACTGCCAGCCACCCAGCCTGGTCCTAACCCCGCTTGGGCCATGCCGTCTTTCCACGGGGACAGGAGCAGTCGAGGCCCAGAAGAATCTGCTCGCTCCTGAGCTACTGCACCGGACCAGCCGCCGACCCCGGCAGCCCTCCAGGCCCGCCACGTGGTCCTGAGCCCCCAAGAAACCCAGAGTTCTTCCTCTTGTAAGCCAGGAGGAGCCAGGCCCTGGTTTTCCTGGGGGGCCCGCCCCGGCCCCCCCCCAGCTAATACTCTTCTCTTTGGGCCAAGTGAGCCGCCACCAGGAAAATGACCCATAAACTGAAGTCGGAGCGCAGGCCCCGGTGTGGATTCCGCCCTACTTTACAGAGCGGGTTTAATTAATCAGTGAAGCCGGCGCTCTGCCTCACTGCCTGCTCCCCTCCCTTGGGCGCCCCTCTGCAGTTGGGGGCCGCTGCTCCTCTCCACAGGGTTAGGGGCGCACAGAAGAACCCCAACAGGCAGATTATCCAAAGCCAACTCAGTCAGAAACCAGAGATGCAAGATGGGGTTCTGAGCAATTCCCTGAGGGACCCCAGTCTTTAGCTTCGTATTTGGGGGGGACGGGGACATTCACTCATGGACAGTCTCATTCCGGGATCCAAGTATGTGGGAGAAAGCCAGGCCCTAAATTCAGCCAGACCCGGAATATCTTTCCCGTTTGCGAGTTTCTGGCCAAGTGACCCTCGTGCCACTCTCGGCTGCCGAGCGCAGACATGGGAGGCCAGGGGCACACGTGGCTGGTGGCCTTGGGCACAGAACCTGGCACGTGGGAAGCACCTGCTTTTAAGTCAGCTCCTGGCGTCATTACTGTCCTCAGAATTATCACAGTTGATTGGGGGCCACACTCGGCAGTGCCTAGAAACTGCTCCTGGCAGTGCTCAGGGGGTCCACATGCCATGCCAGGAATCTCCACTTGACACTTGCAGGTAGCCCATCGAGTTTACTCCAGCCTCAGGACTCACTCCTGGCGGTACTCAGGGAACCATCTGGAATTCCGGGACCGAACCCGGGTTGGCTATATGCATGGCGAGGGCCCTGCTCATTGGACTCGAGTAGGCCCCAACACACACATACTCTGGAGTCTTATTTGCACGTTACCATTTTCTCTATCTTATTTTTAGGGTTGAACACTCAAAGTACTGAACTTTGGCCACTGCCAACGTATGTGGCATAAATTCTCACCTGTGGGAGCCATTCTCACAGTGGCTTCCAGCCACTGTGCTGGAAGCAGGACGGGACCCCTGGAGAGTGGCCCAGTGGCGCTGCCTCATGGATCCAGTGACAACTTAACCCCAAGAGCATAGATAAAAGCTGAACGGATAAAATAATTAGGAAGTGATGAGCATTCTGTGTTTATTACCCAATTTTAATTTAATCTAGTCAAGTGTGAGATTATATAATGTAATTTAAAATAATTGCGGTGTTTAACAACCAGCACGCAGAATTCCTGAAACTTTTACAGTCAGATTTCAAGAGCCAGGTGAGCTGCCCGGCGCTGTGTGGATTTTCCTGCACAAGTCCCCAGCAAAAATCTCGAGAGAAAGCAAAGGGAGACGCACGGAACACCCACCCTTGCGGCTCACCCTGGAGGCAGGATCGGGGATGTCAGATTCTCCGTGTCCCCCCTGTGCTGAGCATCAACTGGGAGCCCTGTTGTCTGCACATTTGGTTGGGGTCCTTGGGCCATACCGGCCAGTGCTCAGGGCTTTCTCCTGGCGGGGCTCAGGGGCTGTCTGGGGCGCAGGGGACTGAGCCAGAGTTGCGGGGTGGGCCTCCGACCGCAGTGTGAGCTCTGTCGTTTGTGCCCTGCACCTGTGTACCTGTGAGCCCCAAGGTCCCTGATGGTGCCACCAGCCAGGCATGTGCGAGCGGCACAACTTAAAGCAGGTGATCCTTAGCAGAGCCACGACCGAAAGTGGGTCCCCTGGCCAGCACGCGTGTGAGCTGCACGGAGACAAATCCTCGGTGGCTCACTGCAGGGGGCAGGGGCCCAGAACACCCACCTTTGGGGGCTGTGACAAGGGCGTCAGAGAGGCTTCAGAGAAAGGGAAGCCGTGGCAGTGGCACCTTTGTCCCCTCAGAGCCCATGAGGACAGCGGAGAGGAAATGCTGAGTCAGCAGGATGTGACACGCAGGACTGTGATAACGTTGGAACCGAGGTAACTCAGCAGGACATAGGATCTGTGGGGACCACAGGCCAGATGCGGCCTCCTTCCCGGCTGGAGAAGGGGCAGGCAAAGAAAAACATCTCCAACTGATGTTTCGGAGAAGGGCCTCAGGTTTTCACTACCCGATTTCAAAGCTCACTCTAAAGCTACAGTAACCAGAGGGGTGTGGTATTGCTGAAAGACAGACACACAGGTCAATGGGCCAGAACAGAGAGCCCAGAAAAATACCCACTTGTATATGGTCAGTTGATTTTCAACCAAGATGCAAAGGCAATTCAATAGAGAAGGGATAGTCTTTCCAACAAAAAGAACTAGAGCGATTGGACAACCATGAACTGTAGCACTGTCGTCCCATTGTTCATCGATTTGCTCAAGTGGGCACCAGCAACATCTCCTTGTAAGACTTGTTGTTATTGTTTTTGGAATATCGAATACGCCATGGGTAGCTTGCCAGGCTCTGCCATAAGGGCGGGATATTCGAACCCGTGTCGGCCATGTACAAGGCAAACACCCTACCCACTGTGCTGTCACTCCAGCCCATGCAATAATAATAATAATAATGAAAAAGAAACAATGAAAGAAAAGAAAGACCTCCAGCCTCCATTCTCTCTCTACAAAAATTTACGTGACATGGGTCTAAAGAGAAAATCTAAAACAATCAAACTTCTAGGCAACACGGAGAAAATCTTTGTGACTGGAGTTAAGCAAAGTGGAACTTCATTCCAATTTACACTGTTGCTCCTTCAAAGACACTGTTCAGATGAAAGCTCAGGAATATCCCTATTGGGAGGAAATATTTGCAAAATGCATATCTTATAAGGATTGCTGTCCAGGACAAGTAGATTTTTAAAAGCCCTCTCAAAAGTCAATTTGAAAAAGAAATTCATTTTAGGGGGCTGGAGTGATAGCATAGCGGGTGGGGCGTTTGCCTTGCACGCGGCCGACCCGGGTTCAAATCCCAGCATCCCATATGGTCCCCTGAGCACCGCCAGGAGTGATTCCTGAGTGCAGAGCCAGGAGTAACCCCTCTGCATTGCCAGGTGTGACCCAAAAACCAAAAAAAAAAAAAGAAATTCATTTTATTGTCAAACGAACCACACCATTTAGAAGAATAGAAAGACTTTCCAGTGTCCACTCAGTAGCCTTTGGCCTTTGTCAAAGCCCAGCTGTCCTTCATGTGTGGGTCTGTTTCAGGCCTGTGTTGACTGGTCATCTGGGCCCCAGAGGCCCTGTCTTGGATACTGTCATTTCAGAGTAAGTCTGGAAGTCCAGCCATGTTCATTCTCCATCCTTGTTAGGACCTTTCCCAGCTTGGCTAATCTAGACTGTGAGCATGTCTCGATGAATTTTTGAATTGGCGTACCAATTTCTGCGTATGGTTTTGGCCACGCCCAGAGGTGCTCAGGGCTCACGCCTGGCTCTGCACTCGGGGACCTGACGGGGGATCGAACCCGGTCGGCCACATTCGACACAAACCCTTCCCGCTGTGCTTGCTCCTCCGCCCCGTCGTTCCATTTTTGAAATCCCAGCTTCCCACTGCTCAAGGCTGTGTAGAGAAACGCGGGATGCTTGGTGATCACCACGCTGCCACCCGGCTAAACTCAGTCATTTTAGTGACTTCTTTTGGGTAGATTCCACCAGATTTTTCTACATAGGCAATCCTGTCATCTGCAGATTTTAGCTGTTGGGCTGGAGAGAGCTGGACAGGTGAGCACGGCCTTGGCACGAGGGAGGCCAGGTCTGACCCTCAGCACCATACGTCCCCCCGAACTACTCCCCCCAAACCACGCCAGGAGCAGCCCGTGAGCACCACCAGACAAAAGCAAAACAAACAAACCAAAAAAAAACCCACCCTTTTGCCTCTTTTCGAATATTACTGTCTTTTATCCCTTTTCCTTGTTCTATCAAAGTGACTGCGATATAAGAGAAATGGTGAGCACAGTATTCTAGACTTATCCCATATACCAAAAGCAAGGACAATGGCCCATACACCTAAAGTAAAAATATTAAACAGCGACAAAAGGAAGGGAAATAAATAGTCCATTAAAAATTAACACTTTTGGTGGGAGGGATACTGGGAACATTGGTGGAGGAGAATGGGCACTGGTGGAGGGATGTAAACGAAATGCAAACATGAAAATTCATAAGTTTGTAACTATACCTCATGGTGTTTCACTAATAAAATTTTTTTTTAAAATTAACGCTTTGGGGCCAGAACGATGATACGGCAGGCAGGGCGCATGCCTGGTAGGCAGCTGACGCAGGCTTGCTTCCCGGTCCCCCGCATGGTCCCCCAAGCCCTCAAAGAATGATCCCTGAGAGCAAAGCCAGGAGTAAGTCCTTGAGCATCGCAGGGTGTGGCCCAAACAAAGTTAAAAAATTAACCCATCTTTTCCAAAATGAAAGAAAATTCTGACACATGTAACAATGTGGATGAGCCTGGAAATGTACTAAATCAATCCAGACTCTGAGATCAAATGTCATGTGATGTCACTTAGACTCGGAGTTGGGAAGAACAGAGCCAGAGAGAATGCTAAGCAGCTGACACACAGGCTGAATGGCTAACACACAGGCTGAACAGCCGACACATACGCTGAACCACTGACACACAGGCTGAACTGCTGGCACACAGGCTGACACACAGGTTGAATGGCTGACACAGGCTGAATGGCTGATGTAAGGCTGGAATGCTGATATGCAGGCTGAATGGCTGACACACAGGCTGAATGGTTGACACACAGGCAGAGTGGCTGACACACCGGCTGAACAGCTGACATATAAGCTGAACCACTGACACACAGGCTGAATGGCCGACACACAGGCTGAACTACTGACACAGGCTGAACTACTGACACAGGCTGACACACAGACTGAACGGCTGACACAGGCTGAATGGCTGGTGCAAGGCCGGAATGCTGACACACAGGCCGAATGGGTTGACCCACATGCTCAACAGGCTGACTGATAGATGAACAACTAACAGACTCAACAGGCTAACGCACAGGCTGAATGGGCTGACTGACACACAGGCTGAATGGCTGACACACCAGCTGACCGGCTGACACGGGCTCTGCAGGCAGGAGACCCAGTTCTGCCCCCAGAACTGCATGTTTGATCCCCTAAAGTGATCCCCAAGGAGGAGTGACGCGTGCCGAATGTAGACTAGAGACTGAACACAATGGCTGCTCAACACCTTTATTGCAAACCACAACACCTAATCAGAGAGAGAGAACGAAGGGGAATACCCTGCCATAGTTGCAGTTTGGGGTGGGGGGAGACGGGACTGGGGAGGGTGGGAGGGACGCTGGGTTTTCTGGTGGTGGAGAATGGGCACTGGTGAAGGGATGGGTTCTCGAACTTTGTATGGGGGAAACACGAGCAACTGTACCCTCACGGTGATTCACTAATTAAAAAATAAAAAATAAAAAAATAAAAAAAATAAAGTGACCACCAAACGCCCAGCCAGGAACAGCCCCTCAGCAATGCTGGGTGTGGTGCCAAAAAAGAGGTTCTCTGGGACCAAGGGGACAGGACGGGTGTGTAGGTTACAGCCGGGAGACTGGCGCAGCACTGGGGGTTCTGGGGACACTGCTCGGGACTGGAATGTCCTCAGGCCTCTGAATTGGGCACTTGAAAGTGGTCAGAGGAACAATTTCTATGCTCTGTACATCTTCACGCCATAAAGATAAAATAAGTTTGAAACAAATAGAAAACCAGAAAAATGCAATATATTTGCTAAGATAGCTGCAATATACTGTCCGCTATTTTTTTTTTTTTTTTTTTTTTTTTTTTTTTTTTTTTTGCTTTTTGGGTCACACCTGGCGATGCACAAGGGTTACTCCTGGCTCTGCACTCAGGAATTACCCCTGGCCGTGCTCAGGGGACCATATGGGATGCTGGGAATCGAACCCGGGTCGGCCGCGTGCAAGGCAAACGCCCTACCCGCTGTGCTATCTCTCCAGCCCCTGTCCGCTATTTTTTTTAAGCACAAGAAAAGGCTAGAACCATGCCATACTGAATAAGAAAGGGTACGAAGAGGAGGAGAAATAAAAACGGCTAAGAAGCACTTTGGAAATATGTTCAGTGTTGGGAGTACGCGGCTGTACTGGGGGGGGGGTGGGATTACACGGTGGCCAGCTGGGGAGTGTGTAAATTAGCATCTTTCTGGAAGGCAGTTTTGTTCCATGCATCAAATCTTTTTTAAAAAGTGCCGTGACCCTCCCAATTGCACCGCCAGGAATTAATTCTAAAGAAGTGGCCAGATAAGACACAAGGCGAGCAATAAAGAACGGTTTGCAATCACACACACGTTTGAATCAACCTCCAGCTCCATTAAGAGGGGTTTGTAAATTAAAACCAGAGCACTCACGGACGGCCGCGCAACCTTTAAAAAGGACGCCATTCCGCTGTATTTATTGACACGCAGAGGTGTTCATGACATATTTTAAGTGTTAAAAATAATGCAGCAGCAGCAGCAATATGTACACTCGGGGGCGGGGGCGCACGTGTGAATACATTAGAGAGCTACGAGAAATGTTAGCGGGCTTAGCTCTGGGTGGGGCGGAGGGCGCCAGAGACATTTCTTTCCCCTGAATAGGTTTCCAGTGGCGTCACTGTGAAGGTGGTGGAGGGGAGACGCCCAGATTAACCTTATCGGGAAAAAACAAAGCAAACCCTCTTCCCTCCCAGAGTCAGGGTCCCGGGTAGGAGCTGCTGCAGTGCTCTGAGCACCTCAGCCTTCTGGGGGTGTCAAGCTCTTGGCAGCCCCAGATAGTCCCCCAGTCAAAAGTCACCTGGCTTAGGGGCTGCAGCGATAACACAGCGGGGAGGGCGTTTGCCTTGCACACGGCCAACCCGGGTTCGATTCCCAGCATCCCATATGGTCCCCTGAGCACCGCCAGGAGTAATTCCTGAGTGCAGAGCCAGGAGTCAGCCCTGAGCATCGCTGGGTGTGACCCAAAAAGCCAAAAAAAAAAAAAAAGGCACCTGGCTTGTCCCCTGGGAGAAGCACCCGGCACTGATGTCTCAGCTGTCTGTCATCCTTGCAGGTGGGTGAAACTGGGTGATGTTTCCTGTCCCCGCTGTGCCTGGCCTGGCTCTGGCGTCCGGCAGGACTGTCCTCTGCTCAGGACCCTCGGTTGCTCACTCACGCCTCCAGCAGGGGGCGCCAGGCTGCGGCAGAGCCGGGCAGCTCACACTGGCTCTAATGCCAGCCTGATCTGGACCGCCCGGTACAGCAGCAACGGGCAGGGGGCTCATGGATCCAGCATATATTTTTGGCGTTCATCTGCTTCCGGGGAACTGACCGCTGCCCTTGAGCCCCCTGAAAAGATGAAGTGGGTAGATAGCTCAGCGGGTAGGGTGTTTGCCTTGCATGTGGCCAACCCGGGTTCGAATCCTCCGCCCCCTTGGAGAGCCCGGCAAGCTACTGAGGGTATCCTGCCCGCGAGGCAGAGCCTGGCAAGCTACCCATGGTGTATTTGATAGGCCAAAAACAGTAACAAGGGGCTGGAGCAATAGCACAGCGGGTAGGGCATTTGCCTTGCACGTGGTCAACCCGGGTTCAATTCCCAGCATCCCATATGGTCCCCTGAGCACCGCCAGGAGTAATTCCTGAGTGCAGAGCCAGGAGGAACTCCTGTGCATAGCCGGGTGTGACCCAAAAAGCAAAAAAAAAAAAAAAAAAACCAAAAAACAGTAACAAGTCTCACAACGGAAACAATACTGGTGCCCGCTCGAGCAAATCGATGAGCAACGGGATGACAGTGACAGTGACAGTGGTTATAGGAAGAGAGCGTCCCGCCCTGGCCCGCACACCTCTGGGGGTGTCCAGTGGGGGGCGGAGCAGAGCAGCCAGCCCTGGGAAGGTTTCCTGGTGGGTGCCGGGATCTGGGCGGGACCAGCGGGTGGCAGTCACAGTGATCCTCTGTACTTATATTCCCAGATTCCCGTTGGTGTCAGGCTGTCCACACACAGACTCAGTCGTTTAAAACGAGCCCTTGGGGCTGGGGCGTCTCCACTACCTGGTCCGCCCCTGGCTGTTGCCCAGCTCCATCAGGGCTTCCTGAGGGTCCGTTCTTGAATCGGGGGTCTCCAGGAGCAGCACGGCTGCGCCCTGAGGAAAGACCCCCCGGCCCCTGCCTCGCCGGCTCCACTCGCCCCCTACCCGCCCCCCCCAGCACACAGGCCTGGGGCCCTCCCCACTCACTTCTCTCCCGGGTCGTTTCCGAGACAGCCGAGCGCAGAACAATCTCTCACGGGTCGTCCGAAGTCTCTCAATGAGAGATGTTACTGGTGCCCGCTCAAACAAATCGAGGGTCGTCCGGAGGCACGTTTCCCTGGCGACGGGGACTCTGGGCATCTTCTCTGGCCCTCGCGGGGGGCATCTGGACCCCTCCTTCGGGACAGGAGCCGTGCCAGGCGTTGGGCTCTTGGCCCCGGGTCACTGCACTGTCCAAGGCCCCCGTGGGACCCACAGGCCAGGCTCCCTCTCACGTGGCTAGGCAGGAGCGACTGCGGAGCACCCATGGGTGCCCACCAGGCGGCCCTGGACAGAACAGAGACGTTCGCTTGCCAGGTGCTCCTCGTCTCGCAGGGGAGATGGGAACAAGGATGCAGGTCAAGTTCTTCCTGATGGTGGGAAGTGGCAGGAAGAACGGAAAGACAAGGAGAGGTCTTGTCAGGACGCGCATCTGGGCTGGGACAGGTGCTGGGACAGACCCAGGCAGCGGCACAGCCGTGCAAAGGCCCTGGGGTCGAGTGAGTCTGGTCTGTGTGAGGGTGTGCTGAGGGCGCCAGGCCGGAGCCCACTGGGCAGGCACAGAGAAAGAGCCGAGCAGCAGTCAGGACGGGCCCTTCCCTCCCGACTTCACAGACTCTCTTGTAAAGGTTTTTTTTTTTTATAAAAAGTAAATATTGCTTTTGTGAGCAAAATTAATATAAAAAGCAATGCATGCCCAATATAGAAAAATTTTAATATAGAAATGCATAAAGAAGAAAATGAAAATAAAATTCCCCATATGGCCAGCCCTGAGAGACAAGTCGGTCCTCTGGTCGGGAGTTTATTTCTCTTTAGAAAAGGCAACTCGGCACGAGGAACGGGGCCCCCAGGCGCCCAGAGCCCCCAGATCCTCATCCTCGGGACAGCCCTGGGAGGGCCAAGGCCAGGCCTGCCTCCCACCCAGGCGTGCCTGGGTGACGCTCGGCTGAACTGTCTGCGGGCGAGCGGGAAGGGAGACGGCCTCGTGCTCGCCGGGGGGTAGAAAGGGACATCTGCCACAGGCCGTCAATAATATTGACGTCACCTCTTCCCTTATGTGATTAAGCAAATAAGAGGTTTAGAACTACATAAGGGACAGCTACCACACTGGAGAGAGAGGGAGAGAGGGAGGAAGAGAGGGAGGGGAGGGAGAGAGAGGGAGAGAGAGAGGGAGAGAGAGAGGGAGAGAGAGAGGGAGAGAGAGGGAAAGAAAGAGAGAGAGAAAGAGAGGGGGAGAGAGAGGGATAAAGGGAGAGAGAAAGGGAGAGAGGGAGAGAGAGACAGAGAGGGAGAGAGAGACAGAGAGGGAGAGAGACAGAGGGAGGGAGAGAGAGGGAAAGAGAGGGAGAGGGAGAGAGGGAGGAAAGAGGGAGAGAAAGAGAGGGGGAGAGAGAGAGGGAAAGAGGGAGAGAGAGGGAGAGAGAGACAGAGGGTGGTAGAGAGGAAGGGAGAGAGAGAAAGAGCAGGAGAGAGGGAAAAGGGAGAGAGGGAGAGAGGGGGGTGAGAGAGGGAAAGAGGGAGGAGAGGGAGAGAGAGGGAGAGAGAGGGAGAGAGAGACAGAGGGAGGGACGAGAGGGAGAGAAAGAGAGCGGAAAGAGGGAAAAAGGGAGAGAGAAAGGGAGAGAGGGAGAGAGAGGGAGAGAGAGGGAAAGAGGGAGGAGAGGGAGAGAGAGAGAGAGGGAAAGAGAGGGAGGAGAGGGGGAGAGAGAGGACATGTGTGTGTTTACATACAGACGCTTTAAGATAAACCAGAGGCCCGAGAGCTCAGGGTAAGGCGCTGACCCGGGTTCAACCCCTGGCACCGCAGGGTCCCCTGAGCACTGCGGGGAATGTGCCCTGAGAGTGGGGGGTGCTGCCCCCAGTACCCCCAGCTAGAGCACGGAAATCTATGCCCAGCGTGTTGTGCTGCTGTTTCGGGGCTCACAGTGACTCCGAGCCTACCCCGCAGTGACAGCGTCACTCCTCTCACTCTGGAGCCAGAAATGAGGGCGGGGGCGGGGTGGGGGGTTAAGGCTCAGCCTCGCACCCGCCCGGCCCTACTCTGGTCCCCAACACTGCTGGGGTGACGGGGAGCGACATGGCAACTCCGTGCCTGCACTGGCCACGAACTCCCAGGAGTGACCCCAGCTCGCTGAGCACTGCTCGGGAGCCCCCATGAGGCCCCACCTCCGGGCCCGCGCCCTGCAGGGTGGCTCTGCTGGAATGTTCCTCCCCAGGGCCTGCAAATCCTCACGCAAATGTCTCCTCTTCCGCTAGGACCCGGCCCTCCGCCAGCGGGGGGTTTCCATCGCCCTCCCCTTTCTCTCTCTCTCTCTCTCTTTCCCCCCTTCTTTCCTTTTCTCTCCCTCTCTCTCCCTCTCCCTCCCTCTCCCTCCCTCTCTCTTCCCCTCTCTCCCTCCCTCCCTTCCTCTCTATCTCCCTCTCTCCCTCTGTCTCTCTCCCCTTCTCTCCTTTTCCCTCTCCCTCCCTCTCTCTCTCCCTCTCTCTCCCTTTCTCCCTCCCTCCCTCTCTCTTCCCCTCTCTCCCCTCTCTCTGTCTCTCTCTCTGTCTCCCTCTCTCCCTTTCTTCCTCTCTCTCTTGCCTCTCTCTCTCCCTCCCTCTCTCCTCTCTCCCTCTGTCTCTCTCCCTTCTCTCTTCCCCCCTCTCCCTCCCTCTCTCCCCTCCCTCCCTCTCTCCCTCTCTCCCTCTGTCTCTCTCCCCTTCTCTCCTTCCCCCCTCTCTCCCCTCTCTCTCCCTCCCTCTCTTCCTCTCCCTCCCTCCCTCTCTCTTCCCCTGTCTCCCTCTCTCCCCCTCTCTCTGTCTCTCTCTCACCTCTCTCTCTCCTTCCCTCCCTCTCCTCCCCCCTCTCTGTCTCTCCCTCCCTCCCTCTCCTCTCTCTCTCCTCTCTCTCCCCTTCTCCCCTTCCCTCTCTCCCTCCCTCTCCTCTCTTCTCTCTCTCTCCTCTCTCTCCCTCTCCCTCTCTCTCCCCCTCCCCCCTCCCCCCTTCCCTCCTTCCCTCCCCTGCCTGCTCCCTGTTGATTCAGACCAGGGTTTGGAGCACATAAGAGTCTCCGTAACTATTGAGGAATAAACAAGTGAACAAATGAAGTACAAACAAGCCAACAGTTTTCCTCTATAAAGACTGTTGTCTCCCCCCGCCTGGCGTTCAGGTGGACACGGATGCTACGGATGGTCAGCCTGGCCAAGGGACAGGGCATGCAAAACACCTCGGCCCTGACTGCGTTCTGCCCTCCTCCTCGGCCCAGAAGCGACTAGACTGTGCCCAGCCCTAAAGCAGCACCGCCCCCTGCTGGGGACCGTGAAGAACTGCAGCGCTCACACGGCCCCAGAAACGGTCCAGGTATCACACGTGGGTTTTTCAAAACAATGGGAGCGTCACCTGGTTGGGGGGACACCGGGAGAGGGGCTGAAGGACATGAATCCCACCCCTTCAGCTGTAAGCATGACTCTTGGGCCCAGTTCCTCTCTCTCTGGGGGCTTTTCGCTGTTGAGAAACTTGGCCAAGGTGACCGGACAGAATCAGCCCCGAGGCTGCCTAGAAGCGTCTGTCCCTCCAGGGGCCGTTTCAACCTGGGGTCTGCCCCGGGCTTTGCACCAGCACAGAGCTTGACCCACCAGCCCCACAGACGAGGTTTCACATGCAGAGTTTACCCAGACGTGTCACTGTCTGGGGCCACACTCGGGGGTGCTCGGGGCTTACTCCCGGCCCTGAGCTCAGGAGTCCCTCCCAGCAGGGCCCAGGGGACCACATGAGGCACCAGGGCTCAAACCCCAATGACTGTGCGCAGGGCATAAGCAGTGACCTGCGCTGGCTCTCCAGCCCCGGTGCCCAGGCTTTTTAGTGAACGAGCAAGTTCAAGGTGCAGGAAGAGGAGCCGGATTGGCCAAGTGGTGTCTGTTCAGGGACTCGGCCCGTTTGTGGAGCAGCTGCTGCCTGTCAGGCACGGGGACACGGCAGAGGAAACGGCGACCAAACATCTCAGGAACTGGACATCCGAGTGGGGTGCGGGTAGGGGCTCCCCTCGGAGGCCAGAACAGATCTACTTTCTTTTTGTTGTTGTTGTTTTTTGGGTCACACCCGGCGATGCACAGGGGTTGCTCCTGGCTCTGCACTCAGGAATCACTCCTGGTGGTGCTCAGGGGACCATATGGGATGCTGGGAATCGAACCCGGGTCGGCCTCGTGCAAGGCAAACGCCCTCCCCGCTGTGCTATCGCTCCAGCCCCCAGATCTACTTTCTAACCAGGGTGAGGCTCGGAAGAGAACAGAGTGGGAAGGAGGAAGCAGCAGAGAGACCCGGGGTGAGGGGGTCCCCAAGGGCGGGACTTTGATTTGGGTTGTGGTTTTGGGGTCACACTGCTCTGCACTCAGGAATCACTCCCGTCGTCTTTTTTTGTTGGTTTTTGTTTTGTTGCGGGGGGGGGCACACCCAGCGATGCCCAGGGGTTCCTCCTGGCTCTGCACTCAGGAATTACCCCTGGCGGTGCTCAGGGGACCCTATGGGATGCTGGGGATCGAACCCAGGTCGGCCACGTGCAAGGCAAACGCCCTCCCTGCTGTGCTATTGCTCCAGCCCCTCGGGAATTACTCCCGGCAGTGCTCCAGGGACCACCTGGGACGCCGGAGATGGAACCCGGGTCAGCTTCGTGCAGGGCGAGTGCCCTACCCGATGTCCTATTGCTCTGGGCCCAGGACGTGACTTTGACACCGGAAATCGCCCCAGTCGAAGGAAAACGGAGGCCAGGAGGGGGAACCCCCAGCCGTTAGCCGTCTCCGTGCCCGTTTGCCGTGGGGTACAGCAGAGCACCTGGTGAAGAGTCATGTCGTAGGGCCACAGAGATTCTCGCTGGGCTGAGCTTTGCACCCAGCAGCCTGGGTTCCATCCCCCACACCACACGGTTCCCAGAAGCAACCCCCAAACACAGAGCTGGGAGCAGCCCCCCTAGCACCCCTTGGGGGTGCCCCCGAAACAAAACAACTGGAATCGGGGCACACACCCTGGCTCTTCTTCAGTCCCTGCGTCCTTGTCACACAGTGAACATCAGCAGGTGGTGAGGGATCAGCAACCAAGCCCCTGCGACAGTGCCTGGCCAGAGCCAGTGCTCAGTAAAGGCCAACTGTTGTCGCTAAAGGCTCTGACAAGTCCTGCAACTGAAGCAGTAGCTCAACTAGACTCACTGTTTGGCCTTCGAAACTTCTAGTGGCAGTACCCTGGGGACGAGCCCACATACTGCTACACCCCCGGGGAACTATTTAGGTAGATGGGGGAGCTGAACGGACACTCTGTTGCCAACCACAAGCTCATCTGGATATTTTTTTTTTCTTGCTCACTGGACTCTTTTCAGGAAACGGTCGGGGGCCTCCAGGAAGGAAGGCCAGGCTGGGCTACACACGGGCTAGCGACTTTGCTCTGGCCAGGGGGACGCCCAGGGAACACTCTCCTTCCTGACAGGCTGCGGACACGTGAAAGAATGTCCCGCCCACCGCCACCCTCTGCTTTCAACGTGCAGCTGTGAGCAGCGTCGCCTGAACCCAGGGCTGCCCTTGGGAGAGGCGAAGGGAAGCCAACAGAACCAGGGGAGTGACCCCAAGGCCCCTGACGTGTCCAGTCTGGACAACTCTGAAACCGCTTTCCTCAAAGTCCTTGTTGTGAAAGAAAAAATATATATAGGGGGCTGGAGTGATAGCACAGCGGGGAGGGCGTTTGCCTTGCACGTGGCCGACCCGGGTTCGATCCCCAGCATCCCATATGGTCCCCTGAGCACCACCAGGAGTAATTCCTGAGTGCAGAGCCAGGAGGAACCCCTGTGCATCGCCGGGTGTGACCCCCCCAAAAAAAAAGAAAAATAAAGAAAAAAAATATATATATACCCCCATCTCCCCAACATATACACATGCACGCACATGCATGCACACACACACACACACTCAGACACGCATGCACTAGTTTCATCTGCTACCAAAGGTTTGTCACCAGCTGCCCAACCCCCGCTTCCCGGCTCTGGGCCCGGCTCTGTCCAGGGTTAGAACCGGCCATTTCTCTTAGCACTCACCGCTCTACCCTAAGGACCAGCCCTGGCCGTCACCCCATCCCCTTCCCTGGCCAACGCTGACTCACCTCAGTGGCCCGTCACCCTGGGGAGAAGCTGCCGCGACCCCCGCCCCCTCCGCCCGGGTAGAGTCTCTCCGTCTCTCCAGTCTGTCACGGCCCTTGGAAGGCGCCCGGCCCCGCGGGGATGCAGTGGCATTGTCACTCGCTCTCACTGGCCACCCTGGAGAACGCCTCGTTCCAACTGGGATTCTCTTATTTCTTATTTATTTATTTTGCTTTTTGGGTCACACCCGGTGATGCTCAGGGGTTCCTCCTGGCTCTGCATTCAGGAATTACTCCTGGCGGTGCTCGGGGGACCATATGGGATGCTGGGAATCTAACCCGGGTCGGCCGCATGCAAGGCAAATGCCCTCTCCGCTGTGCTATCGCTCCAGCCCCTCGAGCTGGGCTTTCCGTTTGGCTTTTTGCAGGGAGACAGGTCCGCTCTGCTGTGTGCCCCCAACCCCGGCCTCGTCCTGTCCCCAGCACATGCACGTCTGTCACTTCCTTCCCAACTCAGACCCCAGCAGACACCCTTGACAAGGGCACGGCCAGTGCCCGGCTTCCAGTGCCCGTCCCGGCAAAGTGCCTGCAGCTACTGACCTCAGGGTTGGGGGGCCGGCCGGGGGCGGGCAGGGGGCTCACGGAGACAGCCGCGGGCTCAACCCGGGCCACCAAAGGTCCATTCCTGCCACTTGATCTTCGTCGCTCCCCGGCTTCCCCCACGAACGAGTCCGCACTGACCATCGCGATGAGACCTGGGGTCTCGCAGAGCGAAGCTACGCGCCCCCCATCGTCCAGCCTCAGAGCCTGGACGCCCCCTTTCCCCCCAGCCCCAGGAGGGGAGGGGGAGGGCAGCCCGGGGGCCTCGGCGGCCCGAAGCACCAAGCTCTGGGCGGCCTGTCAGTGGCCTCTGCCGGGTCACCACACCCCGGCCGTCACGTTTGGGGCCTCGTGGTTTGGGGGATGAGCGTTTGGCATCCACTAGATGGGACCAGGGTGTCCCCCAGTCCCTTCCGTGCCCAGTCCCTGCCGCGTGACCAAGAAGGGTCAGACCTCAAACATGCAGAGAGAGCTGGAGTGATAGCACAGCGGGGAGGGCGTTTGCCTTGCACGCAGCCAACGCAGGTTTGATTCTTAGCATCCCATATGGTCCCCTGAGCAACACCAGGAGTAATTTCTGAGTGCAGAGCCAGGAGTAGCCCCTGTGCATCGCCAGGTGTGACAAAAAAGAAAAAAAAATGTGCATAGAGCCAGGATCTGTGTCAGGATGGCCGTGGGCCCTGACGTGCAAAGGCCGGGCGCTGCAGAGGCTTCCCAAGGCCCTGGGCAGACGACAAAGGAGCGTGCGGCTGGGTGACCAGTCCCCTTGTTCCTGTACCGCGGTCTTAGCAAAGGGGGTCGGAAGGGCAGGTGGGCAGAGGGGGGCGCGGAGGGGTGGGGGTGAGGGAGCAGCTGATGCTGGAATCAGGGCTGCGCCAAGAGGAAGGATGATGCCCCCCCGTGCGCCCCCAGCTGCTGGGCACGTGACCCAGACAGCTGAGGCCACGGCGGGGCGGGGGCCGGGGGCCGGGGGCCGGGGACATCTGAAGGGCACCAGTGCAAATGGAACTGCCGGGTGCTTCCACACACACACACCCCAGTCTCCCAGCAAGGCCGACGACTGGAGGCTAAAAATACCCTGAGAAAAAACCCACCAGAACAGGGTCTGGGTGTCTGCCCTGGTGCTGACTCTAGGTCCCGGGCAGGTGACGAGTGCCAGCTCCCCGGCGCCACACCCCGAAGCAGAGCTGGGAGGAAGAGTTCGGCGGAGGGATCCGACCCGGCTCCGAACCTCGAAGCCCCTGGCTACTGAGCGACACGTCTCTGTGCCTCAGTTTCCCCCCTCTGCACAGTGGCTGGACTAAAACTGTCTCTGAGCCCGGGGCGTGCAGGAAGCAGGTTCCAAGATTGAGTTGTGCACAGAGCGTGATTGCCAAGGAGACCCACGCGCGTGTGCGCACACGCAAACACACCCTCACGAATCCCCACAGAGCAAAGGCGCGTGACCCCGCGGGGACTCAGGGCGTCAGTTTCCTCGTGCAAATCTACCGCGACTGGAGAGGAAATGAAGACTTTCCTTGGGGTGGCGCTGACGAGCCCCAACGCCAAGTGTGGGGGGGCTTCCCGGGCTGCTGCATTGCCGTGACCTCTCCTCAGCCCCCACCCTGGTCTCATGAAGACCCTTTAATTCTTTGTTTTCTTTATTTTGATCTGATTTCTGATTTCTGGGTCCCGCTGGGCGGTGCTCAGGGCTGACTCCTGGCTCTGTGCTCAGGGATCCCTCCCAAGGAATCAAACCGGGTCAGCAGCGTGCAAGCCACACCCCCACCCTGCCCCTTCTTAGGACAGGAAGTGTGAGGCTCCAGCCCCTTCCTTAGGACTCAAATGACCTTCTCGGTTGGGGGGTGCTCACCTGTCCCGAGGAGCACATCTGCCCCCAAGCACCACCAGGTGTGGCCCGAACACTCTTGGAAGGTCAGCGTTAGTGCTCCCCCACTTGTCAAGTGAGGACTCTGAGGTGGGGGCGGGCAGGGGCTTCGCTCACTCTGCAGGACCCCGGTCCGGGAGGTGAAGGTCTCACCTGGAGCAGCTGTCAATCATCGCACTGTGGTGGAGCTCAGGGCCACAGAGAAAGCTCAGTGGGCAGGGCACAGGCTTCACCCATGCCCAGCACCCGATGGTCCCCAAGCCCCGCCTAGAGCGAGCCCCAAACAGAAGCAGCCCCCAAGGACCACCAGGTGTGGCCCCCAAACCAGGCATATAAAACCAGCAGAGTAGGGCGAAGGTGGGGGAGACTGCCGTGCGGGCTCCCGGGGAGCCTCTGCCAATCACAGTCAGAGGAGAACCGGGTGTGGGGTTTGTGACAGGCAGGACGGAGGGGCCGTGGGGTGGGGGAACTGCAAGGTGACACAGATTGGTCACCAGAGAAATCATTCGACTAAGAAAAGGATCTGGGCGAGAAGAGTCTCAGTGGGTCTCTGCCAGCCCAGGGCCCGGGACGGGTGATGGTCAGACACAGTGTCAGAGCCGGACCCCCCAACAGGCGCGTCCCTACCCCCAGCCGGGCGGCACAGCAACCGTGAGTCACTCGATCCGGCCTCCAAGAACACAGCTACAGCATCCCGAAGGGGAAACTGAGGCCCAGAGCCGGTCTGAGCGCGGGTGGTACTGGGTGCCCCGCCCACAGTCTGGGCCGCCCAACTGGCCGCGCTGGCAGCCCTCGCTGACGCCCGGGGCCCCTGACAGCCGCGATAGGCGCTATCAGCTGGTGACAGCGCCCGGCAGACACCCGGCGGGGGGCGGGCGGGGCCTTTGTTCTCTGGGACACGACTGACCTCTCTCCCTCCTTAACGGGGCATCTGGTCCCATGCCAAGCACTCACGGGTGGAGGGCGCACAGGACACGGCCCGTCCTGCCGGCCCGCACGTCCACGCGTCGCGCTGACTCCGGGTCGAGCTGCCGAGCTGCTCTGCTCCCGCCGCCAATGCAGTTTCTGTAGTTCCGTGGGGGGCTTCCTCTCTACCGCATGGTGGGCTGTCGGGGGTAGCTACGGGGGAGGAAGGGAGATGGATGGATGAATGGGTCAGGGGCCTCCAGCTGGAACCAGACTGGATCCTTAAATTACAAAACACACACACACACACACACACACACACACACACACACACACACCGAGAAAAACAAATAGGGCCTCAGGAGGAGGGAAGGGACGGGTGTTGGAGCGTTGTATGGCTGAAACCAAATCATGGACAACTTTGTAACTGTGTATCTCGGGGTGATTCAATTAAAAGAAGAATTAAATTGTGTGTCTGGTAGAAGCAAGGACTGGGCCTCTGGAAAGGTCAGAGAGAGAGAGACAGAGACAGAGAGACAGAGACAGAGAGAGAAGGAGAGGGAGAGAGGGAGGGAGAGAGAGAGGAACAGAGAGGAATAGAGAGGGAAGGAGGGAGAATGAAGCAGGGGTTGGGGGAGGGGACTGGAATCTAGGAGGGCTCCGGGATTCGATCCTGGGCCGGGGAATGCAGGAAGACCCGACCCGGCCGCTGGCGTCTGCGGTTCTGTGTCCGAGCCTGGCTCCGGCCCACAGCCAGAGAGGGGAAGCCGGGCGAAGGCTCCGTGGGAATTCGGCACATTTTCTCCAAATACCAAAATTAGAACCTTATCGTTAGAAAAGATGTTCAAGGGCTTTTGGGACGTTTCCACGGCAGAGCCAGCGGTGCCAGAGGGCGGACGGAGGTGGCGGCTGGCGGTGGGACAGCCGGGGCGTGAGGCCGGCATGAACGCCCTGGTCCCACCAGACATCGCCCTGGGCACCTCGCGGGGGGGGGGGGGGGGGGCTGGGCTCACCAGGCCCCGGGGTCTAATGAGACACGTTGGCAGGCTCCAGCCCAAACACAAGCGGGGCCCTCCCCTACCCTGGGCAATGCCCCAGCCCATAGAGCAGCTCTCACAGCGTCAGAGTCAGGCCGGGCCAGTGCTCCTGGGGCTGTCTGAGGCGCTCCCGTCCTCAGGATGACCTGGCCAGGTGAGGGCTGCCGTTACGCCCACTCTACAGATGAGAAAACTGAGGCTCAGCGTGGGGGCGGGGGGAAGTCCTGCACTGGGTCACACAGCCGGCTGGGGTCAAGCTTTACTTTGTCGCCCCCCAAGCCCCGGGCAGCCACACTCAGCCACCTCAAGGGCACTCAAGGGCGAACAGTCCCCTGGGTCCTTTGCCTGCGGTGACCCGTGCCCTTTGGGACCTGCATGCGCCCAGTCTCCGGCCGGTCACGGGGGAGCTGGATGCTGCCCTGAGCGGCCCCAGAGCCGGACTCGACTCTCTCTCCCAGGAAGCCGCTTCTCTTTCCTGGGACTAGGAAGCTGGGCCAGGATCTGCCCTAATGAATGTTCTCGCGCTCCCCCGCCCGGACTCCCCAAATCCTTCCAGTGCACAGACCTTCCTTGTTGTTCTTCTCAGTTAACAGACACCCCCCCGCTGCCCTCTCTGGGGGCAGCCAGGAGTGGCCGGGCCCAGGCTGTGGCGTCGGCGTGTGGGTCAACCGAGCACCACACTCAGGAGCCCGTGCCTGGAAGCCGGTGCCCTTCCACAGCTCTCCCGGGCCCCGGAGGAAGTTCCTCGCGCTCCCCTTGGCCCCGGGCCCATCCCCCCTGGAACGAGCAGTTTTTGCAGCTCTCCGCAGGCGGCCCCGACGTCCTGGCACAGCCCGGGCCGGGCACGGCTCGCGGGGCCGCAGCCAGCAGCCTTCCCGGGCAATTCATCTCCTTTCATTTCCAGTTCAAAAATCATGTCTTAAAGCTCCAGGAAGTCAGCTGGGGTTTCGCTTGCATTTCTCTACATGCTTCCTTTAGTTTTTGTTTTTGTTTTTCTGACATAAATCAATACTTCCTTGAGCTCAAGGGGGACGGGGAGGAGAAGAAAGAAAAGGGAGCAAACAGGGCCAGGGAGATCGCTCAAGTATGCACGCGGCAGACTCAGGTTCGATCACCAGTGCCAGATGGCCCCTCAGCGCCAGGCGGGGTGACCCCCCCCCCCCAGGACCCGGTGGGAGGGGCCCCAGGCAACTACTGGGCACGGCCCCAAGCAAAGGAAAACTCCAACAGTGCTCTCCTCCTCCGTTTTCAGAATCAATAGTCGTGCCTGGTTAGAGTCAAAAACAGAGCCGGACCATCGCTGGGTGTGAGCTTTGTGAGTTGTCACCCAAACAGGCCCCGGACCTGGTGAGGTTTGCCTGAGGATCCTCAGGCCCAGACGGGTCCCGCCCACGGGGCGTCCGGCAGATACTGACGAACGCCCTTTGCATTTGGGGCTCAGATCGCTCCTGCTTCGAAACAGCGCAGGCCTGTAAGTTCTTGCGTTCTCCCTTCTCCTTCTTTTAAATTGTCAGCGGTGGGTTTCTCTTTTTTATTTTTTTTTATTGCCACTCAATAAAATTGGCTTTTTTTTTTTTTTTTGTATAGAGTTCCAGGACTTTTCTTCACACACTTAAATTGTCTCGTTCTCAAGGTGACTCCCTGCCGATCCGCCGCCCTCAGCAGCTGCCCCCCTGCCCGTTTCCCTAGAAGGAGGTCCTGGCTCCAGCGTCAGCCTCCTGTCCGGGGTCCCTGCCAGGCCCGCGGGGGAGGGGCGGCCCCCGATTCAAGATCAGAGTCGCAGCTGCCGAGACCCCGTGCCGCGGAGCCCACGGACACAGGCCGCTGGGGCTGGGCAGGGCATTCTTTGTGTTTGCAGGGGCCACACCCAGTGGCTTGGGCCCACCCGGGCTGCCCCCACAGTGCTTGGATCGGATCTGAGCACAGGACACGCGCCAGCACCGGGCAATCAATCTCCTGCCCCTCTTGGAACATTCTACAGCTGCGAAGACCAACAGCACCCGGGCTGCTGAACCTTCTGGAAGTTCCTATTCCGCCGGCTGTGCCTGGGTGGTCAGTCCTTGTTCTCTCCGCTCCCTGGGACTGGGCTGTGCTTGCTGGACACAGCCGAGGGAGCCCCGGGGCTGGGCCCGAGCCCCCCGGAAGCATGCGCCGGCGACCAGCCTCCAGACCCCAGTGCATCCCGGGTTTTGTCCCTGACTTGGTGGAGACCCAACCCTGGTAGAGCGGGTGCTCGGGCCAAGTCCCCTCCTCCGCACCGCGCCCCGGCCGGCAGCCACGTGGCTCTTTGCACACTCAGGCCCAGAAGACGGACACACACAGCCTCCCCCGACAGAACCTCACTAGGACCCTCCCCTGAGGCTTCTGCGACGGGCGCTGAGGGAGCGATGACGGTCTCCACCTTCCAGACAAGGAAACTGTGGCCCGGAGAGGGGCTCGGGGACCGGGAGGGCCCCCGCTCTCCCTGGGGGGCGGATCTCCTGCCAGCACCCCATCTTCCAAGGGCTGGGAACATTCCCACACACTGTGCCCACCCCACCGCCTCCAGCGGGCCCGTGCCCCCGTCAGGACCAGAATCAGATGCCCCCACCCAAACCTCTCCAGACCCCCGCCCACACCCTTCAGATGCCCCCCCTCTGCCGCTGAGGCCACAGTGACCTTGCACGGGTCCATCTCCAGCTCCCGGCGACCAGCAGGCTCCGAAACGAAAATCCGTGTGCGCTGATTAGCTCGGGAAACGTCTGCTCTAGGGCTGTCAGGGAGCCTTGAGCAGAAAAGCTTCTCCTGATCTGACTGTGGGCGTGTGCACAAATGCATGAGTGTGCATGCATGTGTGTGTATGTGTGCATGAGTGTGTGTGCGTATGTGCATGTGTGCATAATGGTGTGTGCATGTGTGTGTTTCCATGTGTGCATGTGTATATGCATGTGCATGGCCATGTGTGCATTAGGGTAAGGGTGTGTGCATGTGTGTGTATGAGTGCGCATGCATTGTGCCTAAGTATGCATGAGTGTGTGCATTTGCATGCATGTGTGTGTCCATGAGTGCATGAGTGCATGCATGTGTCTGTGCATGTGAGTGCATGTGTGTGCATAAGTGTATACATGTGTATACATGAGTGTGTGCACAAGAGTGTGCATGAGTGTGCCCATGTGTACGTGAGAGTGTACATGCCTGTGTGTGCGTGTCTGTGTGCTCATGTGTGCATAAGGGTGTGTGCATGTATATGTGTCCACAACTGCAAGAGGAGGTGTGGGTGCGGACAAGGTGCCTCTGTGTGTGTATGTATGTACACGTGTCTCTGCAAACGTGGCTTGTGCAAATGTCGAGCTGGCTCGTGGGCCGGGTGCAGGCTCTGCGTGGGAGAGGCCTGGTTTAGCCCCAGCATCGGGGTCTCCTCGGTACTGCGGAGCAAGCCCAGGGCAGGGGCGGGGACTGGCGCAGCCCCCCAGCAGGTCCCCCTCCAGGGGGCTCTCGGCGCGGGTTCTGCAGTCACAGAGTCACCCACACGCTGCGTCTGGAGCCACAGAGGTGGGGTCTGCGGCCAGAGAGAGGAGCGGCAAGCCCCGCTCAGGCCTGCACTGCGCCGGGCCAGTGTGAGCCAGTGAACTGCAGTCAGGGCAAGGTGGACGCTCTGGAGAAGAGCGAGTGTGCGAGGGGCACTGAAGGGCATTTTCCCTGGACAGCGGCCTCTGAGC
Organism: Sorex araneus; assembly: GCF_027595985.1. NCBI lineage: Eukaryota > Metazoa > Chordata > Mammalia > Eulipotyphla > Soricidae > Sorex > Sorex araneus. The sequence goes on along the minus strand of NC_073310.1, from coordinate 4,133,106 downwards.
AAAGCCCTGCAGGAAGTGGGGGAGCAGCGGGGAGCCCTGCAGTTCTGCTGGGAAAGGTGCGGGCCATGTAGCCGTGCAAAGGTCCTGAGGCGGGCCTGGCCAGCTAGTATCAGAGAAGCCTAAGCTGCCTCCTCTGCTGTTTTTCTTTTGCAAAGGCGACAGGCTCAGTGCCACCTGCCGGCCCCTGCTGCTGGTGACCCGCCGCCCGCTTTAACCTTGACTGTCTCTGGCTCTCACGTGTCACGGGGGTGCAGCCCTGACTTCAGAAGAACGGCATGGGGCGGAGGGGGGGGGGGCGCTCACCTAGCACTGCCAAAAGTGGTCATGGGGTTATTTTTAAACTCGGGGAGGAAGTATTTATTGTTCCGGGCCAGGAGACTCCAGGGGACAGCTGTGTCGTCACCATGGTGAGTAGCTGGGCCCCGGGGGGCTTGCTCAGAGGGGCCCCAGCCAAACCCTGATACTAAACACGCCCCCGCGCCAGGGCCTCAGCAGGCCCGAGTCGGCTTTTTCCGCCTCATCCACTGACCCCTCGGGATCGAGGGCCCCGGGGCTTCAAAGGGGATCGGCTGTTTTTAAGGATCCGGCTGTAACGGCCCCTCCAGCTGAGAGCGCAGGGGGGGGAAGGGATCTTCTGTCTTTTCACCTTTTAAACTCGCCCTCCCCCCAGCAGGAAGCCCCCACCCGGGTGGGGAGCAGGGAGGAGCACAGATTCTGGGGTCACACTGCAGACTTCCGCCCTCCGTGCCCTGTTGGGGGGCCACACCTGGTGATGCTCAGGGTTCCGTCCTGGCTCTGAACTCAGGGATCACCCATGGCGGGGCGGGGCTCACTGCGTGCTAGCACCCTCCTGCCCTCTGTGCCCTCCCCGCTGTGTCCCCTGCCCCCCCCCAGAGCACTGGCCGCCCCCTCAGGGCACCGAGCACTCACCCAGCCACCTCTACAGTCTGCAGCTGCCCCTGCCCCGGGGGGAGGGAAATGTGTGTCTGGGGGGGAGGCTGGAGCCCGGGGGGCCTTGGTTTCTGGCCTGGACCCCTGCCGTACCCAATCCGCTCTCCCTCTGGGCTCTACCCAGCCTTCCATGAAGTGCCTCGGCAGGAAAGCACTGGGTGGCCCCAGCACCCTGCCCCCCGAGTCTGCAGGACGCTGCCCCGACGGCCATCACCTCGTACCCCAGGCCGAGGGTTATTTCATGCCCTTTCCCCCTCCCATATGCCCAAACGCTTGCTTTTTTTTTTTTTTGAGGGGGGTGGCAAGGACTCACTTCACAAAAGCCTCTGGGGTCCCCGCCGCGCTCACCGGGAGCTCCCAGGGCGCCCCTGACCCGCACCCCTGCCCGCAGGCTCCAAAGAAGGCCAAGAAGAGGGCGGAGGGCGCCAACTCCAACGTCTTCTCCATGTTCGAGCAGACCCAGATCCAGGAGTTCAAGGAGGTGGGTCTGGCGCAGCCCTTGTCGGGGGCACCCCGACCCCCCGCCCCCCCCCACCCCGGGCCCGGCAGGAACCCTGGGCGACACGTCCTCCTCCTCCTCCCGACTGGGCGCAGGTGTGACCCCAGTAGGTAGATGGCTTTTCAGAACATTCTGGAACCAGAGAGACGGTACAGGGGGTGGGAGCACATCTGAGGCGGAGCCGACCCCAGGTCAACCCCTTCCACTGCCTGCAGACCCCCAGCATGTCTTGAGCACAGAGCCGGTGTGGCCGGTCGACCCCCCTTAGCGCTCCGTCCCGGGGCCCCTCCCCCGGCCTGAGCACTGCCAGCCTGAGCAGTGCCCGCAGCCGCCTGCTGAGATCTCTGCAGAGACAGAACCGCACACTGTGTGGCGGGCGCCCGGGAGGTCTGAGGGCCCTGGAGAGCAAACCCAGGCCGGCTGCGGGCACGCAGACCGTCTCGCCCGCTGTGCCCCTCCGGCCCTCCGTGCGTGACCTTACTATTAGTCACACGGGGTGTGACTAAAACCCCGGCGATGCACAGGGGTTACTCCTGGCTCTGCTCTCAGGAATGACTCCTGGCGGTGCTCAGGGGACCATCTAGGATGCCGGGGATTGAACCCCGGGTGGGCCATGTGCAGGGCAAGCGCCCGCCCCCCGAGGTGCTATCGCTCCAGCCCTGCATACCTCACCTTTTCAGGAACTTGGACGGGATTTTGGTCTTCTCTAAGGCCCTTCGGTCGGGACGAGCGATAGTGCCTCGGGGCGGGCGTTTGCCTTGCACACGGCCCACCTGGGTTCCATCTTCCACACCTCATAGGGTCCCGGAACTCCGCCGGGAGTGATCCCCGAGCACAGAGCCCTGAGCACCACTGTGGGGTGGCCCCCAAAACACAACATCGGGCCTTTAAACGCACCTTAAGCATGCGAGCATCTCGCTGCCCAGCCTCTGGCCAGGCTCCCGCTGACCAGCCCCGCCCTCTGCAGGCCTTCACCATCATGGACCAGAACAGGGACGGCTTCATTGACAAAAACGACCTGAGGGACACCTTCGCTGCTCTCGGTACAGTGCTCCCGCCCGGCTGCAGGGCGGTCTCCTGGGAGGGCCCTGGGAAGCGTTTGTCCTTTCCCCCAAGAACCAGCTGGACCGTTGACCCCTAACCCTCAGACAAGCTCTCGGAAAGAAGTACCTGCACGCCTTCGACTTTCACTTTAGAGCACTTTCGTGTGTGAGCACGTTCTGAACGCAAAACCAGCTCATGAGCAGAAAACTCAGACGGCCCAGAAAAGGGTCAGGGATGGAGCAGCACTTGGCCCTAGGCCAGTCTCCACTTGAAACATTTCGTGTTTTCTTTTAGGAGGCTTTGGGTGCGTGTGGGGCAGGCCAGCGCTGTTTTGTTGTTGTTACTTTTTTCTTTTTTTTTTGCTTTTTGGGTCACACCCAACGATGCTCAGGGGTTACTCCTGGCTCATGCACTCAGGAATTACCCCTAGGGGTGCTCAGGGGACCAGATGTGATGCTGGGAATTGAACCCAGGTGGGCCGCGTGCAAGGCAAACGCCCTCCCCGCTGTGCTATTGCGCCAACCCCAGCGCTGTTGATTTTAATAGTGGATCCCACTTTACAAGGGATCCAAAACCCGAATCCATCAATGCCTGGAGTTTTCTCAAAATATGTGCAGCTTGGGGCTGGAGCACAGCAGGTAGGGCATTTGCCTTGCACGCGGCTGACCTGGGTTCGATCCCCAGCATCCCATAGGGTCCCCTGAGCACCGCCAGGAGTAATTCCTGAGTGCAGAGCCAGAAGTAACCCCTGTGCGTCGCCAGGTGTGACCCAAAAAGCAAAAAAAAAAAAAAAAAAAAAATATGTGCAGCGTGCTCCACTGTCCCTTTGCCATCCTACCCCAGAACTCGGGGCCACGGGCAGCGGGGCAGGCACTGCCCGCCGCCGAGCCATCAGCCATGTGCGGCCACTGTAGACGCATCCATCTAAAGCATCTGCTGTTCCCGGGGTTCTTCTTCTGACTGGCAGAGGTTTGAGGCAGGGGCTAGTGCGGGCACGTCAGAAGCTCTAAGGCTCTGTGGGTCCCCACGCTTTATTTGGCCACTGTCCATTCTCTGGGGGGAGAAATCACTCAGTATCCCCTGAGCACCTAAGCTCTTTAAGCAAACAGAAAGTGCCCCCAGCTGCACTTGCGGGAGTCGAGCCCTGCAGGGCGGGCCTTGTGTCCTTCCGGAAGGCGGCGCTGATGGCTCGCCGGGGAGGGCTACTGGCCTCGTGCGCATCCCCCGTTTAATAAAACATGGCACGTGCCCCAAAGGCTCCAGATTCCAAGGCCACTTTTATTTTGTGGGAGACGAGGTTTGGGGTCACCCTGGGTAATGCCTGGAGAGTACTCCTGCCTCCGTGCTCAGGGATCACTCCTGGCAGTGCTCGGGCAACCACAGGGGGTGTCGGCGGCCAAGCCGGGGTCGGCTGCATGCGGGCCGGTGCCTCAGCCCTGCGCTGCCGCTCCGGTCCTGCCTCTGCTAGAGGTGCCCCCGCCCCCCCCCCCCCCAGGCAGCTGTGCGGCCTGCTCCTTTTCTGAGTGGTCAAGCCATCTAGGACTCCCCGGCTAGTCTGTGGCCTGTCTCGCCCTCCCTGACGCGCCCCCCTCAGGGAACGGCCGGCCCTGAGCTGTGCTCTCCGCCCTAGGACGAGTGAACGTGAAGAATGAGGAGATCGATGAAATGATCAAGGAGGCTCCGGGGCCCATTAACTTCACCGTGTTCCTGACGATGTTCGGGGAGAAACTGAAGGGTAAGTGCCACGTGTGCACGTGTGTGTGCCTGCATGTGTGGCATGGGAGCTAAGAGTAAATGTCACGTGTGTGTGCACATATGCATGAGTGCATGCATGTGTGTGCGTGCATGTGTGTGCAGATGTGTGTGGACATGCTTGTGCATGTGCACGTGTGTGTTTGTGAGTGTTGCATGTGTGTGCATGTGTGTGCGTGCATGTGTGTGCGTGCATGTGTGTGCATGCATGTGTGTGCGTGCATGTGTGTGCAGATGTGTGCATGTGTGTGGACATGCTTGTGCATGTGCACGTGTGTGTTCGTCAGTGTTGCATGTGTGCATGTGCAGATGAGTGGTGTGCATGCGTGTGTGCATATGTGTGCATTTGTGTGCATGCATGTATGTGGGCACATGTGTACATGTATGTGTGTGCTTGTGCACGTGCATTGGTGTTGTGTGTGCATGTGTGCATGCGTCTAAGTTCATCTTTAGGCCTGAAGGACAGACAGGGGCTGGTGGGGCATCTCCCGGCCCTAAGCTAACACTTGATTGGAGTCACCTCATCTAACCGCGTCTCTCAAGGAGGGATGCGTGTTCTGGTTACCGAGAAGGTCTCAGGGGCCCGGGGCCAGCCTCCCCGCACAGTTCAACGCAATAGCCTGGCTCGGGCCTGCGGGGTCACCAGGGCTACACCCCGGGACTCTGAGCTCCCGGCCAAGGGCTGCCAGCCCGGGCCAGCCGCTGCGCTCTCCTCCCACCCAGGACCCAGAGATGGGTCGCAGGTTTGGCTACATGCGGGCAGCTCCGAGTCAGGACGCAACCCAAGCTTTGATCTAGAATCGAGTTCTGCCTCGGGTTTGCTCAGAAATAACTGGTTATATATATATATACACATAGATATGTAGATATACAGATATGGAGATACTGCATTCATTTGTGGCATAGAATATATATATATATATATATATATATATATATATATAGTAGAAGACATATCCATGGCCAGGGAAAACAGGGGCGAGGAGGGAGGACTGGTCAGTGGTTGGTATCCACCACCAGTGTGTGTGGGGCAGAGGGCAGGTGAGACAGAGAAGGGACCAGGATGACAATAGCTGGAAATGATCACTCTGAACAAGTACTGAGCATTAAAAGTAGGTAAAGGAATATACTGGATAACCTTTCAGCGTATGTACTGCAAACCACAGTGCCCAAACAAGGGAGAGGGGGGGAAAGGCGGGGAGACAGAGAGAGGGGGGAGAGGGGGGGGGGGAGAGAGAGAGAGAGGGAAGGGGAGAGAGAGAGAGGGAGGGAGGGAGAGAAGGGGAGAGAGAGAGGGGGAGGGAGGGAGGGGGAGAAAAAGAGAGGACTGTGGGGGTGGGTGACGGGAGGGAACCTGGGGACACAGGTGCTGGGAAACGTGCCCTGGGGGAGGGACGGGTATCGGGACACTGTATGACGAAGCTGATCATGAGCAGCTTTGTCAGGGTCTATCTCCATGATTCAATAATAAAATCCTTAAAAAAGAAAAAGAACAGAAAGACCTAGATTGTCAGCCTCTTCCAACCCCTGGCCTTCCGCCGTGGAGGGGGGGCCTGGCTCCTGCCTCTGGGGCTTAGGGGGCTCCCAGCACCCAGGGCTCATCCCCCCATCTCCTGTTTCAGGCGCAGACCCCGAGGAGACTATTCTCAACGCGTTCAAAGTGTTCGACCCTGAAGGCAAAGGGGTCCTCAAGGCTGACTAGTGAGTGGCTGGGGGGGGGAACGCGGGGTCCCGGCCCCTCCCCACGCGCTCCCCGTGGGCCTCAACCCCGGCCTCTCTGTCTGCAGCGTGCAGGAGATGCTGACCACACAGGCCGAGCGGTTCTCCAAGGAGGAGGTAACGGGGTCCCTGGCGCTGCCCCCACTCCCAGCCTCACCCCTTCGGGGGTTCCCGTCCCCTCCTCTGCCCCCCACGCCCCGACCCCACACGGAACCTCCTCTCCTCCGACGCCCCCGCCCTGCTCAGGCAGGAACGAGCACGGTGGCCGTTCTCTGGATGGGGACACGGAAGACTGGAAAGCCTCCAGCAAGGGGCCTGCCCCGCCCGGCCCTCCCCGGGCTGTGCCCTGCACAATTCCCCTGGGGCCTCAGCCGCGGACCCGCAGGCCAGGCGGGTGGGAAGGCTGAACCCGGGGGCGCGGCCCTGGGCCCCAGCAGGCTGGGAGCACCCGCTGTGGCCGAGCCAGGTTCCCAGCAGGGGGCATCCGCGTCCTGCTGGAACTGTTTCCAACCCCACACGGGCGCTGGGGCGGCTGCTGGGCGTGAGCGCCTGTGAGGAGCGGCTCCAGCCAACGCCGGGCGCCCAGTGCTCCTCAGGCCCCTCCACGCGGCGGATAAAGCAGGTCCTGGGCCCCCAGGATTCCTTCACGGGACCCCTGAGCTCCACGGCTCACCCCAGATCTCAAGCAGAGAGCCTGCCTTCGCTCTTGCCAGCTCCCCGCCTGTGGAGATGCAGTGACCTGCCAGGCGAGCAGCGCCCCCCCCCCCCGCCACCCAAGACCCTGCAGGCGTGAATGAGCCCCCCCTCCGCCCCCCCCCAGCTGCCCCAGCGGCTCACGTTCCCGCGCTGACCAGCCAGTACGCTCTGCTCTGTTTGCGCCGTTGGCCTTTGGGTTTGGCTTGTGCCACATACTCCTGGCTCTGTGCTCAGAGATCACTCCTGCCAGTGCTGAGGGGACCATCTGGGGTGCCAGGATCGAACCCGGGTCGGCCACGTGCAAGGCAAACACCCTCCCCGCTGGACTGTCGCTCCAGTCCCCGATACGGTCTGTTTTTTTTTTTTTTTTTTTGCTTTTTGGGTCACACCTGGTGATGCACAGGGGTTACTCCTGGCTTTGCACTCAGGAATTACCCCTGGCGGTGCTCAGGGGACCCTATGGGATGCTGGGAATCGAACCCGGGTCGGCTGCGTGCAAGGCAAACGCCCTACCCGCTGTGCTATCGCTCCAGCCCCTATGGTCCGTTTTTCAAAGACAACCCAACCAATACTTTTCAAAATGGGAAAAATGGCTTTTTTTTTTTTTTTAAATTGAGAGATCCCGTCCCCTGAAAGAACGGGGTTCCCCGGAGCTGACGCCCGTCCCTGCCCCGTCAGGCTTCCCCCGTGAGGGAGGTCTGTGTCTCGCTTAGCAGCAGCCAGTGTCCCTGGGGGTCAGGCTGGGGAGAGGGGCCGGGCCCACCCTCCACCAACAAAACAGGCCCTGGAGCTGCCCTACACACACACACCACACACACACACACACACACACACGTGCGCGCGCGCACACACACGCACGCACACGCACGCACGCACACACGCACACCCTGTCCCTCTCGGTGCCCTCGACACCCCCCCATGCCCTCAGCCTCTGGCTGGCTGCTTGCAGGTGGACCAGATGTTCGCCGCCTTCCCCCCTGACGTCACGGGCAGCCTGGACTACAAGAACCTGGTGCACATCATCACGCACGGGGAAGAGAAGGACTGAGCGGGGCGTGGCCGGACACTGCCCGCCCTGCCCTGGCCTCCCGCCTCCTCCCCCCCACCCAGGCCCTCCTGTTGCAGGTGGGTGGGGGGCGGGGAGCGATGTTGCTGGATGCGGCGAATCTTACCTGGCGTGGCGGGACGCGAACCCGCGCACAGGCCCAGGCTGGGGCTAATAAACAGGAGGGCGAGAGCTGTGCGCGGTGCTTGTCTGCTGCGCAGGCGCAGAGCCGGTGGCCGGGGATTCCCGCGGAGACCCCCCCCTGAGCCTTGGCGGCGGCCCCTTAGGGGGGAACTTAAGGGGCCTTAGCGGCCCTTCGGGACTGTTTCCCGGGAATGTTCCAGAGCCCGCAGCCCGCGCGTGCAGCCGTGGCAGAGTCTTTGCTGCTCCCCCAGGTGGGCTGGGACGCGTGCGCAGGGCGGTGCGGGGAGAGCACGGGGCTCGCCCGGCCACGCGCTTCTGCTCCGTGGAAGGGCGTTGTAAGCGTGCATGGAGACCCTCCCAGCAGCGCGCCTTGCAGACGGGGGTGGGGGGGGAGGACGCTGATGGGGGTCCTCGACGGGCCCTGGAACAGGCCCCAAAGTGAGCCCACCGCCTTTTGAGTGGCGAAAGCCACTGTGGGAACGTTCCCGTCTCTCTGGGCAGCAAGAGCCGCAGGGTTCACGGGCCATCAGGCGCGGCTGCATCCAGGAGCTGTCAGGAGGAGGGCGCCTGCGTGGGGGTGGGGAAGGTGCCGCGCTGGTCCCGTGCCGTCCCCTCCGCCCACAGTGGAAACAGGCACCTCTGCCCTCGCTCCACACAAACCCAGAACAGGGCCTGGGAGTCCGGAACCCAGCGCCACGCGGGTGCTCCGGTGGGCAGCCCCAGGCAGCTCCACGGCTTGTCCTGGGACTGAGGTGCCCCCTCCGCACCCCCAGGCCCCAAGATGGGGAGAGACAGACCCTGCCCCCAAGGAAGAGTCACGGCGTGTCTGGGGGAAATGGGGCAGGCATCAGGGACACAGGACACAGCTGAAGTCAGTGACACGGGGACATGGAGGGGGCCAGGTCCTGGCAGGAGAAAGTCTCGAAATGAAGCACAGCTCAGGGTTCCCTCCAGGAGCTGGGGACAGCAGCCGCGGCCTCGGGGAAAGGCCAGCACCAGGACCCCTAGAGCCCTCCAGGGTCCCCGCGCCCCCCGAGTCTGGAAAGAGCTGCTTCCGGGGGCTTCTGCAGACCAGGGGAAGCCTCGGCTCAGATCACTCAAGATGAGATGATTTGGGGCAAAACCCACATGGACAGACACGTACAGGCACATGCAGACACACATGCAGACGCACACACAGACACAGAGACACAAACACATGCAGACACAGACACAGACACACACAGTTGGAAATGAACATGCAGATGCACACAGACACACATGCACACACAGAGACACACACACAGATACACGCAGACACACACAGATGCATACACGCAGACACCTATGTGCTCACACACACAGACACGCAGATGCAGACACAGACACACGCGCGCTCACACTCCCACACGTGCACACACGCACGGCGCCCCATCCTGAGGTGGCCGGGGGGGTCAGGGAGCAAACGTTTATTCTCCGGGTCGAGGGGCAAAGTGCTCGGCCCTTACGGTCTTTCTCCTCTTCTTGGCCTTGGAGCCGTCGGCCTTCTCGGAGGTGGCGTCCGCGTTGGCCTCTTGGTTCTCCGACTCGCGGGCACTGAGGTTCATGAGCACCAGCTGCCGGAGGCTGCCGTGGTCCAGGGGCTGCTCCACTGCGGAGAGGGGCGTGGTGAGGCCCGCCCGCCCCGCAGGGAGGCCGAGTCTGGGGGGCAGGCGGGCCTTTACCTGCACGGGGGAGCTGGGGTGTAAGCATTCCCGGGGCTCGGGGACGGGGGAGGCAGGGGTGTGGCTAAGGATGTTTGTCCCGAGAGTGGCTGTGGCGAGAGGGTTAGGGTTAGGGCTGCATATTAAGGAGCGAGGGCCACCACGCGCAGTGGCTCAGGGCGGACACTGAGCTAGGACACCTGGCAGAGACCGGAGAGCGGATGCCCAGGCCACCTTTACAGAGGGACCCTGTTTCCCAAGCGACCTCCCGAGGGAAGGCCTCGCTCCCACAGTGAGCCAGTCCGAGACCCCAGAGCCAGCAGCATTGCCCGGGGGGGAGGGGGAGCGCACATCTGGGGCTCGGGCCACCTGAGGGCTGCAGTGCCAGCAGCTGTGCCCGCGTCCTGGGCTAAGGGGCTGATGAGCCGCCACGGTCAGCTCTCGGGCCTGCCAGGCTTCACGGGCCCTGGTCAAACCACACAGGAGCAAGTGTGTGCATGTATACGTGCATGCATGTATGCTTGCTTGCATGTGTGCCTGTGTGTGCATGAGTGGGTACATGTATGTGTGCATGCAGGCATGTGTGCATCGTGCATGTGCTCCCGTGCATATGTGCATGTGTGTATGTGTGGGTGCATATGTGTATGTGTACACACATGTACATGTATGTATCAGATGTGCGTGTGTGTGCGCACATGCATGCATTGCATACACATGTGCTGTGTGTGCATGCACAAGTGTGCATGTGTGTGCATGCATACATGTGTGTATGCATGTGCATTGTGTGCATCTGTGTGTATGCATGCGTGTGATTACGTGTGCTTGTCTCTGCCTCCTTCCTGAGCAGGCCCCCACCCCTGCAATGCTGCTCCCAGGCATGAGGCTGCATTCAGACTCAGATCTGGAAAATCACTTTGAAAACAATAATCAATAATGAGCAAATTTCTCTGAGCCCCCCACCCCAAACACTGCAGCAACCTGGACCACCCCCTCAACCTAGCACGCGTGACACACAGCGTGTGCCGGGTGGAACTTTCTGGACAGACACAGTGCTCGGGCGTCTTCCGGTGCCTGCAGAGCTCTGCCCGGTGCAGATCGGGGGCTGTTAAGCTGCTCTCTCACCCCAGCTGTGTCCAGCCTGGGGGCTTTTCTGCAGGGAACGAGGCCCACAGGCGGGCTCCAGGCTGCCCAGGTGACCCCAGTAGGAACTTGGCATCCAAACCGGCCTCTCAAACCACCTGGGGCTGATTTGCTTCCCACCACAGAGAGGAGGGCAGGGTCCCCGGGAAGGAGGGAAGGTGCCAGGCCGGCGGGGCAGGCGCCAAGGGGCTGAGTGAGTGTCCAGAGCAGAGGGAGGCCAGAGACGGGGCCCACGGGGGTGCCCACAGCTCGCCACCCTGCCAGCTTCTGCAGGTCCACCTGCACGGTGCATTCGGACGCCCCTAGGGATTTCTCGCTTTGAGTAGCCGGGCTGGCTGCAAACTCTGTCAGGGGGCCCAGCCAAGATGTGGTCCCCCGTGAGGCGCACAAGGAGGGAAACTGAGGCTCACTGCCTCTGACTCTTCCCGCACAGACCTCCGAGAGACCCCCTAGCCCTGCCTGACCCGGGGCCGCCCAGCTCACCGTCATCCAGCTTGTCTGAGGGCTCCCCCCCAAGGAAGGGGGCGCTGAGCTTTCTGGTCTCTGAAGACTTGAGCAGGGCAGAGCCCCCCCAGAAAGGGTTGACGAAGGGCTGGGGCGCCTCGAGGTCGGCCCTCTCGGTGGCCTGCAGCCGCCGGTAGGACTCGAGCACCAGGAGGTCGTTGGTCTTCTTCTCAATGATGGCTGGGAAGGGCAGGAGCAACGTAAATGCCCTCGGGCTGGGGCTGGTTGGGGAGGGGTGGGGAGAGTTGGGGGGCCCTGCTGGACAGGAAAGGGGGTCACCAGCGCCTCTAGGGACAAGGTCTTTCAAACAATTTTTTTTAATAATCAGTCGATAAAGGGTGCCTGGGGCAATACTGAATAAAAGCGGAGAAATATGCAGTTACCCTGAAGTCAGGAGGCTTCCTAATGTCTCAGCATCCTCTGTCTCGGGCCTCAGGGCCTTTGCTCATGCTGTTCCTTTGGCCAAGAATGCTTCTCCCTGTCCTTCTCCCTGAATGCACCCTCAGTCCTGGCTAGTGGCAGGAGTGACCTGCCCTTCCCACGGGCCTCCCACAACTCAACTCCCCGAAATCCCCCAACCCCTCCATCCGTCATCAGTGGTTACTGAGTGCCCTGGAGCCAGGCACGAGGTGAGTGTCACAGAGGCTTGGGGACAGCTGGGCCACACACGTGACAGAGGTGACAAGGATGACAAGGTCCTCGTGCTGATGAGGTTCATCAGCTTCTGGTTGGGGGCGAGGGTGGGCGTGGGGGAGAGAAGACACGAACACACACACACACACACACACACACACACACACACACACACACACACACTCGTCTCACCAGCCACCTGCTCACGACTAGATTGGGATGACTGAAAACCAGTCAATCGATCTCCAGGCAATTTCCTGTCTCCTGCTGGTCTTTGTGAAAACTGGGGAACCAGAAGTGTTGGCATCTGAAACTCACGGGGTCCCCCGGAACCTTGTGGGCAGGGAGGGAGCGCCCCCTGCTGGTGAATTTGGGCTCTGCTAAGCAGTGAGCCAGGAGGGGGACCAGCCTCTGCCTGTCCGGGAGGGGAGGGCAGCGATGACGCCCAGGCCTGAGGGGGAGGCAGGAGGCCAACAGGCAGCCCTGCAGGGGCCCCAGGATGGCGGGGCTGGGCTGGGTGGGTGGCGGGGGGGGGATAGGGACGGGGTGGAGAACTGCCTGTGGAAGGAGCAGGGCTTGAGGTGAGAAGCGGAGGGAGGAGGCAGGCGGAGGAAAGGCGCTGGCCCTGGGCGCCTTCAGGAAAGGCTTTATCAAGGGGCGAGGGTCTCCCGGGCTGGGACAGGAGAGCAGCCAAGGCCACGCACTGACACCGCCTCCAGCATCTCGGGGGTGTCCCTGGCCCCCCCAGGTCGCCCTGGGCTCAGACTCAGGCCGGGTGTCTGGATTCTGCAGCCCTGCGCGTCCCCTCGAGTTCGGAGCAGGTCTGTCCGGACTCACCAAAGCACTGCGCGAGGTTGGCTTCGGTGACCTGGCCGCGCGCCCCCAGCCACTCCCGGAGCTCGGCCGGGCTGAAGCCGATCTTCCCCAGCAGCGACTTCACGGCCGCCTGGAGCTGCTCCAGGGTCCCGCCGAGCTCCTCGGTCCTCAGCTCGCACCTGTCCGCCGCCTCCGTGGTCCTCTTCAGCTTCTCCTGGGGGTCAGCCGGGGGAGGAGGTGTCTGTCTGGGGACCCCGTGCTCTGAGGACTGATTCTCTCTGTCCGGGGCAGCATGATCTGACCCAGCCGAGCACCCGGGAACAGGGGACTGGATAGAGAAGCGATCACCCTGGTACACACAGTGGAGTACTACTCAGCTCTGAAAAGAGATGAAACTAGGGCTCTGGGGAGCATCGTGAGCACTGAGGGGCCGACACAGAGCAATCACTCTCCTTTGTGGAATATAAAGAAACAGTAGGGGGTGACCGGGACAATAGGGGGGGACAGTGGGCACTTGGGACAGGAGCTGGTACGTGTCCTGCATGAAACCTTATCATTGAGAATATTTTAAGCCATGGTGCCTACAATGAAAATTTAAACATTAATTTTATTTTATTTATTTATTTATTTATTTTTTGCTTTTTGGGTCACACCCAGCGATGCTCAGGGGTTACTCCTGGCTTTGACTCAGGAATTACTCCTGGCGGTGCTTGGGGGACCATATGGGATGCCGGGGATCAAACCCGGGTCGGCCGCGTGCAAGGCAAACGCCCTCCCCACTGTGCTATCGCTCCGGCCCCCCCACAAAAAAAATTTAAACATTAATTTTAAAAGGGAAAGGGCCTGGAGCAATAGTACAGTGGGGAGGGCGTTTGCTTTGCCTTGACCTGGGTTCGATCCTTGGCATCCCATATGGTCCCCTGAGCACCGCCCAAGTGCAGAGCCAGGAGTTAGCCCTGAGCCTCGCCAGGTGTGATTCAAAAAAAGACACACGCATACACACACACCAAGAAAAAAAAACCCACAAAATTAATTCTCCTGCTCAGAGTGTCTGCATTTGGAAAGAAATCTCCAGAAGTCTTGGGCTAAAGACACAGGAACAGGAGCTGAGCGGGAAGGCGCCAGGCAGAGCTGGGGAGGAGCTGGGGGCTACCTGGCCCGTCCCCCCAGGCTGGACCCCGGAATGTGGAGCATCACCACCCCAACCCGCGAGGCTTCCTGTGAAGCCTCCAGAGTGGCCTGTCCACTGAGTGCTCGGGCGGGGGCCCGGGGGTGCAGGTGCGGTGAGGAGGGGCTTTTCCTTTGCTTCCTCGAGAAGGTAGGTTTTAGGGGGGAAGGGGCCAGGGAGGCTGTGCTGAGTGAGTTTCTTTTCTGAAAAGCGGGTGGAAAGACCAAATGCACTTGGGAACCTCTAACCTAGAGGCTGGGCGTCTCTAGTGGGGGTGAGGGACCCCAGACGGGCACCCACTGGGCACGGTTCACTTCCCGCCTCATTTTCCCCAGACCCTGAGGCCCGAGCTGCAGCCGCTCAGTGGGCAGCCAGTGATTTGCTGCCCCCCAGTGGCCAAACAGAGAAAGGCATCAGCAGCCTTCGCAGAACAAACCGCCGGCAGTAGCGTTTTTCCAGGGCCAGGAACTTTCCGGTGAGAACAGCGCTTGATCCAGCTCTGCTCACCCATCCCCCGTGTCATTGTCATAGATTTGCTGCCCACCCACCCCTTGAACCTTTAGTAACAAAGCCCTGCGGCTATTTGGGGTGGCAATGCTCCCTGCTTGAAAGTTCTTTGTCCAACCCAGCGGTGATGGAGACGCCAGTGAGATGTGAATTCAGGGAAAGAACCATTAAGTTGGTTCTTGCATGCGGCGGACCTGGGTTCGATCCCTGGCATCCCACATGGTCCCCTGAGCACTGCCAGGAGTGATTCCTGAGTGCAGAGCCAGGAGTAAGCCTTGAGCATCACTGGATGTGACCCCAAAAAGCAAAACAAAAAGATTAGGGCACAGCCAGCCGGTGACAGAGGCCAGGCCGGGCTGGAAGGGACCATCTAGGATGACATTCCCAGCTGCCGCTGAAAGGTGGGGGGCCATCTATAGGTGGAGGAAGGGACCCCAGGAAATAACACCCTCCGGGGACAGAGGGCCAGGGCAGGCCAGGCCAGGAGCCAGAACCCATATGGGCAGATCCTTGTTCCTGAGAGCCAGTGAACAGGCTGCCAGACGGACGGACGGACAGACAGGGGAGCCCCGGCCTCACCTCCAGCTCCATCAGGGCAGAGTGTTTGTCATCCTGGGATGCCTGCTGCTGGAATCGCAAGTCAGTGATCTCATCCTGCTCGGGAAGAGCACCAGAATGTGAGCAAATGTGGCTGTGCCCTCGGGGCCCCAGGTCCCATTCTCAGGAGCCCATGCCGGGCCCCCCCCCTACCCCGTGTCCAGGGAGTGTCTGATGTTAAAAAGAGAACTGAGGCCCAGGAGAGAAGGCCCTGTCTGCTGGCAGCGGGGCACACGTGGGGATGGGGTCCGAATGGGCCGGGCTGGGGGCAGATTTCAGAGGAACTCGGGGGGCAGAATTCCCACCGGAAGTGACGATTGTGCAGGATCAGGACGAGGGAGGGAATTTCACCAGAAGGAAAACAGGGGCTGGGGGCTTTTCGAGAAAGGAAATTTCGGGGGGGCCCTGGAACTGGCGGAGAGGGCATGGGGTGGGGTGGGCGCTAAGCCTGCAGAGGCAGGTTGGCGCCTCACTCTGAAGGGGCCGGAGTGTCCTGCAAAGGAGTTTGGGTTATCCCGTGCATCGATCCCTAAGGCTGCCGACGTGTGTTCTGGGGAGAAAGCTGCCTGTGAACTGCAGGAAAAAGCAAAAAAAATTAAAAAAGATTTAAAGGTTTAATTTAAAAATGAAAAAGGGAGGTCCACGGGCAGCTGCATTGCAGGACTTGTCAGAGCCTTTGCTCTGTCCACCAGATTGCTCCGGAATCATCCAGCTGCCTTGCCTCGATTCCTGGAAACTCCTGATTAGCAGGGATCAGCCAGCTCTGAATCAGGCCAAGAGCCAGAGTACAGTTACTGCACAGCCAGGAGGTATAAAACACGCGGTGGGCGAAGGGAGGGGACAGTGCTTTTATGGCACTGAAAGGCGCTTCGGAAAGGGGACGGTGGAAGGAGGACGTCGAGAGGCTCCCACACTGACTGGGCCTCAAGGCCATTTTCCCTGCTGAGAAGCTCAAGGAGTGCCCCAGGGAACCCACTTTGCAGAAGGCTGTCCGGGGTGGGGGGCGCAGCAGGCACCCCCGACCCGGGAGGCAAGAGGTGTCCAACCTGGATCTTCTTGATCTTCGTCTGCATCGTCTCCATGTTGCTGTTGAGCTCCATGATGTACGTGAACCGAGCAAAGTTCGCCTCCTCCCTGAGCAGAAAGTCGCTGATGAGCTTCGTCAGGTTTCCATCCTCCGCTAACTTCATCAGCCGGAGGTGGGCCACCTCATAGCTCTCATAGCTCTCGCGGTGTCTCTGCTGCTTCCCACGTTTCTTGACCTTCAGAGCTAGAAAAGAACAAGGACTACAGGAGCCAGCCCCCTCCACTCTGGCGCCTCAGCCCCTCACTCCTTAGTGACTCCCCCTCTATCTAACTGAGCATTTACTATGTGCCAGACATGAGACCGGGCTCTGCGGGCACAAAAACCTCCGCCCCGTGCAACATAAAAGAATCCTTAAAAAGAGCAAGGGAAAGAGAGATTCAGGTGGACAGAAAACCAAGTGCCCCGTGACCTGGGGCTGAGAGAGCGGGGCGGGTTCTGGTACTGGGGCGGTCGCTCTGAGGAGCTGATGTTTGAGCCGGGGGAGGTCAAGGGCTCCGAGCCCAGCAAGGCTCCCTCCGCGCTTCTCATAACACGGCCTTGACGTTCGGAAGCTGCTCAGAAAAGCTCGTGAGGGAGGCGTGGCCAGCTGTGGCCTGCTGGGAACGGGCACAAACGTCAAGGGGGTCTGTGGTACGCCTGAGCCCAAAACAGTGCTCTCAGAGCCACGCGGGAGCAGGCCACCCCGAGAAGGCTCTGGGAGCTTGTGCTGATCGCCCCAAACCTCTCTCTGCTGGCCGCGCTCCGTGCCTCTTTGCTGTGCCGCCACTTCCGGGTCTCTGGGGGTCTCCTGGTCGGGCAACAAGCCTTGGTGGTCCTGGGGGCCACAGGCTGTGGGAGGGGCCTCTGGCGAGGACAGTCCTGGGGAGCGGACACGGCGGGTCCAGCAATGGGGCGACAGGGGGGTTGCAGTTCAGACTGAGCCCGCTCAAACTCTGAACGTGGCTCAGTAGGAGAGAAGCACCACGTCGGGTTTCAGTGACACAGAATCCAGTGTCGCGAGAGCGTGTCCCCACGCAGCCAGGCCGCAAGCACCGCCCCGCCCTGCTGACCGCGCCCGGATCTCGCGGGAGCTGGTGGCGAGGAGAGTCGGGCCGTGCCAGGGGCCACTCGGGCTCCTGCTGTGTTCCCGCCTGCGGAACTCTCCCCGGGCTGGTGCTGTGTGTGTGAGTGTGTGTATGGGTGTGCTGTACAGGTGTTGTGTGTGGGTGTGCATGTGAGCATGTGTGTTGTGTGTGCACATGTGTGTTGTATGAGTGTATGTGTGTGTGTTGTGAGTGTACGTGTATTGTACATGTGTGAGCACAGATGTGTTATGTGAGTATGTGTGTTGTGTATGGGTGTGCATGTGTGAGCGTGTGTGTGCATGTGTATTGTGTGTGCATGTGTGCTGTATGAGTGTGTGTATGTGTGTGCTGTGAGCGTATGTGTGTTGCATGGGTGTGTTATGTGAGTATGTGTGTTACATATGGGTGTGCATATGTGTGTGTGCATGTGTGTGGTGTGTGGGTATGTGTGTGTATGTGCATGTGTGTTGTGAGTGTTCGTGTGTTGTGTGTGGGCATGCATGTGTGTGCATGTGTGTGTTGTGTGTTCATGTGTGGGTGTGCAAGTGTGCATGTGTGTGCATGTGTATTGTGTGTGCATGTATATTGTATGAGTGCGTGTATATGTGTGTTTTGAGTGTACGTGTGTTGCACGTGTGTGTTATGTGAGTATGTGTGTTGTGTATGGGTGTGCATATGTGAGTGTGTGTGCATGTGTGTGGTGTGTGAGTATGTGTGTATGTGCATGTGTGTTGTGTGAGTGTTCGTGTGTTGTGTGTGGGCATGCATCTGTAAGCATGTATGTGTGTTGTGCGTGTACGTGTGTGGGTGTGCAAGTGTGCATGCATGTGCATGTGTGTCGTGTGTGTCCCTGTGTGAGCAGGCGTGTGCTCTGCTAACTGGCACAGGAGACGAGTGCACCCGAGGGAGGGAGCGCGCGGCGGACGCACCTTCGTCCTTCCGGGCCTCCTCCTGGAAGGCCAGGCGGTCGCTGAGCTTGATGAGCAGGAAGTCCTTGAGCCTGGCCTCGTGCTCGTGGACCCGCTCCAGCTCGCGGATCTCCAGGCTGTGCTGGGCGACGTCCTTCTCCTGGCGCTCCTGCATGGCGGCCATCCGGGCTCCGGCTTCCAGCCTGGGGGGGCCTCGGCGTGAGGTGGGCGCGCCGTCAGCACCAGCTCCGCACCGCGACCGGCCGCGGCGCTCCCTGGCCTCTGCTGCCCTCATGTCCGGCCCGACCCTCACCCCCGCCAGGGATGCCCTCACCAACGGGGCAGTGATGGGACTCAGACTCAAACCCACATCCCGCTGACTCCAAGCTCAGTGCTCTTCACGGCTAACTGCCACAGGCCCTGCGAGTGTGAAAGCAGGCGATGACCCGCCCCGGGGGGACCCTCGGCCCAGGCAGCGGGAGGAGGGGGACCCGCGGCCTGGCGGCTCAGCCCCAGCCCGCCTGCCATCATTCACACACGGTTCCACGGAGCGCGTGTGCGTGTCTGTCCCGTGTGGAAGGGGGGTCAGCGCTATTGTCGGGGTCGGCCTAACGCCCCGGGCGGGCCCCCCCACCGGCACCGTGCTCGCACACCACCCCCACTCGGAGCTCAGCTGCGGTTTTAGGGTCCCCGACGCGGGAGCCCGGGACGGCACCTCTGCTGGTAGGCCAGGGAGGACTGCTCGATGGCGGCGTTCATGGTCCTCTTCTGCACGGCCAGGCGGCGGCGGAGCTGCTGGTGCACGTGGTCATACGCGGCCTTCTCGCTCCGCAGGTCCTCGATCTCGCCACGCAGCTGGGCGTTGGCGTGCAGCATCTTGTCGAAGCTGACGGTGACCTGGGGGCGAGCCGTGCCTGGGGCCAGGGGCTCACTGCCCCACCCCCCCGCAGCCTCCAAAAGGGACGATCCCCGCCTGGGGCCACTACACAGGGCCTGCCCGGAGCCCTGGGTGACACGCTTGGGTCAGCCGCCAGCGGCTTGCACGGCCCGTCGGCCTCTCCCTGGGTTTCAAACATCCCAGCAACTCCCCGTTTCCACGGCAGCAGGAGAAGTGGTTTGATCCCGTGGTGCCAGGGATGGAACCCTGATCTCGCCCCAGGCTGCATGCCAGGCCCCACCGGGCGGGTCCCGGGAGCCAAGTCTGCGTTAGGGCTGTCTGGGGGGCGACACCTCACAGCCCGCACTGCCGCTCGGACAAAACCAGGCCTGGGGCAGGGGACTCTCTCCTGGGCTTCGTGGAGTTGTGTGGAGTGTTCCGGAAACATCCCTCAGATCTGGCCACTAGGCACCCGTCACACACACACACACACACACACACACACACACACACACACACACACACACACCCGCCACCCAATGTGACAACCGCAAGTGCCCCCTTCCGTTGGAAGACAATGTCCCTTTGGGGACAAAATCATCCTTGACGGGGAACCAGCGCTCTCGAACCAGTGCTCTCGGTGAAAGAACCCTTTGTATGCCACACCCAGAACGGGGCTCACTCCTAGCTCTGTGCTCAGGGGTCACTCCCGGCGGTGCTCGGGGGAGCCAGATGCAGCAGCAGGGATCAAAGGCAAGGGGGTAGGGGTGTTGGCTGTATGCAGGGCAAATGCCCGCCCCCTCCACTCTCTGCTGACCCCCAGTTAAAGAAACCTAAGAGGTCTGAAAGTTAGGGAGGCTGCACTGAGTATAGTGTCAGTGTTTTCGTTTGTTTGCTTGGTTGGTCGGGGGCCACCGGCTGTGCTCAGGGCTTATTCCTGACTGTGTTTGGGGGTCGCTCCCGGTGTTGCTCAGGAAACCCTACGTGGTGCCAGGGATCGAACCCTGGTTGGCCACACATGCCAGGCAAGCACCTTCCCCACTCCGGCCTGTGACTGGATCCAGCTTTAAAAGACTCTTGGTGAAAGATACAGTGACCAGAATCCGAAGACTATCTACAGAATGGGAAAGGATATTCACACAATACCCATCAGATAAGGGGTTGATATCAAGGGTATATAAAGCACTGGTTGAACTCTACAAGAAGAAAACATCCAACCCCATCAAAAAATGGGGCGAAGAAATGAACAGAAACTTTACCAAAGAAGAAATACTAATGGCCAAAAGGCACATGAAAAAGTGCTCTACATCACTAATCATCAGGGAGATGCAGATCAAAACAACCACAAGATACCACCTCACACCACAGAGACTAGCGCACATCCAAAAGAACAAAAGCAACCGCTGTTGGAGAGGATGTGGGGAGAAAGGGACCCTTCTACACTGCTGGTGGGAATGCCGACTGGTTCAGCCCTTCTGGAAAACAATATGGACGATTCTCAAAAAATTAGAAATTGAGCTCCCATTTGACCCAGCAATACCACTGCTGGGAATATATCCCAGAGAGGCAAAAAAGTATAATCGAAATGGCATCTGC
>NC_073310.1:3192677-3197677 GCF_027595985.1 Sorex araneus | reverse complement strand
TTAGGCATGCTAAAATAAAAATGAGGCAGGGAGGGGAGGGAGGAGATGGAGGAGGAAGAGGAGGAGGACGGGGGAGGGAGGGAAGCATAGACTTTGGAACGCAGGGGCCTTTTCCAGAGGTGCTGCTGGGGGCTGGGCCGTGTCTCCCAGAGGGGCAGGTTGGGGTCCTCCCCCACGGAGAGGAGCCTGCAGTTCCAGATGGGTAATTCACAGGAATCTTGGGTAAGTCACATGCCTTTTCAGCTTGCCCCCAGAGTTGTAGTTCGATCTCTGGGTGTTTGAAAGCATGGTCCCCATTCAGTGTTGGGGGTATCTCCGAATCCCCAAAGCCAAGAACCTTGGCCTGAAGAACATGTTCAATACCGAGGGTCTGCTGTGTGCTGAGCCCAAGGACCCAGTGACACCCAGACACATGGCTGTGTGCCCAGCGGAGGGGCACATGCAGCCAACAGGGACACAGTTCTCGACAGTTCTAGACTGTTCTGTCCAATGATGCCTTGCGGATGGAAGTCGAGAAGGTGAAGCATCACTGTTAGAGAGGGGACAGGCAGTTCCGGTTCCCCAAAGTCTTTTTTTTTTTTTTTTTTTTTTCTTTTTTGGGTCACACCCAGCAATGCTCAGGGGTTACTCCTGGCTTTGCACTCAGGAATCACCCCTGGCGGTGCTTGGGGGACCATATGGGATGCCGGGGATCGAACCCGGGTCGGCCGCGTGCAAGGCAAACGCCCTACCCGCTGTGCTATCGCTCCGGCCCCATCCCCAAAGTCTTTTTTCAGAAGGTCACTGCAGTTGAGTTGTGGCTTTGAGAAAGGCAAGTTTGGAGTTTTCACATATGCGTTCTCAGAACCTGACTAAATTTTAAAATAAGGTTTTTTCAGGGCTGGGGGATAGTGGGATGGTCCTGGAGGCTCCCAGTGCCACGCACCGGGGTGACCTGGGTGTCCCCAGCACCTGATTGATGGGCCCTTGCACGGAAATACCATCCAGCTTGGCTGAGAGTTACCAGGGGCCCCCTGAGCCTCCTAAACACTGCTTGGAAGCCCCCCACACCCCAAAATGCTTAGCAGAAGTCATTAGTCCAGTTGCAGTGAGGTCAGGCTGGAATAGGGCAGAATGGTGGTGTCCTGAGGAGCGCTGAGGCCACGGCACAGGAAGGACCCTGTGACCTGAGGCAGGGCGACAGCTGCAAGTCAAACCACACCAGGACCATTTTTTTTTTTTTTTGTCACACCCTGTGGTGCTCAGGGTGGACTCCAGGCTTTGTGTTCAGGGCTGACTCCTGAGCTGGGGGGGACCCTGTGGGGTACTGGGAATGGATCCTAGGTTGGCTGCATGCAATGCAAACGCCTCCCCTGATGTAGTATCCCTCAGACCCCTGTAGCCTTTATTTGAACCGAAATGGAAGAGGCCAAGGAGAAAGCTCAGGGACCAGGGGCACATATGCTAGGACCGGGGTTTAAAACTCCGCAATGCAAGACCCTGGCTAGCAGCGGGCACCACCAGTTGTACGCATTACTTGACTGCAGCATTCCTCTATTTGGGGGCTGCTACCCAAGATCCGTGCCGGGGGACTGCTCCTGCCGGTGCCTGGGGGACTCTGCGGCACAGGGGGTTCGACCTGACCTGGGTGTTTCGCATGCAAAACACGTGCTCAGCTTTTGAGTCATGTTCCCGGGCCTTCAGAACGAGTGTCACCAGGAGTAGCCTCTCGGGCCCCCACCCAGTGCTTGAGAGCCACCGCCACCAAAAACCCCACAACTTTATAAATAGAAGAGCAATAGATGGTGACAGCGAAGAAGGTTCCACGCAAGGGCAGGCAGGTAACACAGCGGAGGGGCCGGGCTGCAGCGGGGTGGAGCGAAAGCAGGGCAGGGCCTGGCAGGGACACGCCCGGGAGGCGGGGCTCTGGGTTCGATTCGCTCGGGGGCGGGGGTGTCACCTTGTGCCAGCTGCAGCTGTCAAGGGAGCGTCACCCAAAGCCTTAGAGGGCAGGCACCTCTGATGGGTGCGTGGCAGGGAAAAAAAAACCAAACCACAAGGAGGTGACAGCGCCGTCTGAGCGCCACCCCGCGCGGCCGGGCGACGGTGCCAGCACCCCGGGCCCGGACCCCGGGCCCCCTCGCGTCCCCTCCCCTGCGCCCCAGCCGTGCAGGGGCCGCGTGCGCGTGCGCGAGGCGGGGCGGGGCGGCCGTGACGTCACCGCGCGCGTGGCCGGGCTGCGCAGGGACCGCGGGCGGCGGGCGCGCGGGCGTGGGGAGCTGCTGGCCGGCCGCGCCGCCGCCCGCGCCGCGACACCATGTCGGGACAGCTGGAGCGCTGCGAGCGCGAGTGGCACGAGCTGGAGGGCGAGTTCCAGGAGCTGCAGGTAAGGCGGGGCCCGGGGCCGTCCACCCGGCGCCTCCCGCCACTTCCAGGTCTTCCCCCACTTGGGGCGCCCGGCGGGATCCCCCATCCCCGCCCTCGCGTCGCCTCTCGGGCTCGCGCTCCGCCCGCGCTGCAGAAAGTTGGTCCGTGGGGTGCGGGGGGAAAGTTCCAGGAAGGTCCGTGTGCGGGAGGCCCGAGGGCGCAGCCCTGCGGCCCGGGGGTGCTCCGGGGACGCCCCGTCCCGCATCGTCCCGGCCGTGTGGCCCCTGCGTGCGGGGACCCCTGCGCGCCTGTCCCCCGCGACTGCAGGCTGAGTTTGGCGGGTGCACGCCTGGGTCACCCTTGACACCGCACGGGGGGCTGCTCCCGCCCGCCCTGACCCTGCTGGCCCGAGCCAGGGGTGGGGCCGGGAGGGCGCTGGACCGAAGGCCCCCGAGCCCATGGCATTGTCGCAGGAACCGAGGGAGGCCAGCGACACCAGCTCCTTATCCTGGAGACCCAGAGCTGGGAAGCCTCGGGACTGGGGAGGTCCGGGTGGTCTGAGGGGCTGCCGGCCGCTGTTGCAGAAGCGACTGTCCCTTCTGGGTTTCTTCTCCTCTGGGACTCGGTTTGCCCCAGATCACTTCCTGGTTGCCCCCCTCCTCAGCCCACCGGGCTCTTGGCTGTGGTTGGTCGACCTCCCACCAAGGTGGCAAGAGGGAGAGGAAGTCGCCCGGTGTGGCTGCAGTGGGTCTTGCTGGGTACCAGGCGGTCCGACCCGGGGAGGAGCGAGGGGCTTGGGGTGCCCGGGCAGGACGGGCAGAGGAGAAGGTGCCCAGGAACTGAGCTGGGGGCGTGTTGGTGCCCTCGCCTAAAGCGGGAGGACTCGGGACCCACGCGGGCCCCAGGGGACCCTTCTGGCATGGAGACCACTCGGTCACCTCCGAACACTTTGTCCTACTGGGCCGGCCGGCCGCAGCGCTAGGGCTCCGAGCCCACGGGAGGCTTGCAGTGCTGGGCTCTGGTTTCCTTTCCCTGCTCTGGCTCGGAGGAGGAGGAGGAGGAGGAGGAGGAAGAGGAGCAGGCTGCAGAGCCATGCAATTAATACAGTTAATAGCAGTTGGATGGCAAGTCTTGGCAGGCGGCCGTGCAGAGGAGCCCTTTGGTTTGTTCTTTCCCGGCGTCTCTGCGGCTCAGGTGTGTGAGGGCGGAGGGCGTGGGGGCGTGAGCCTGGAGTTTTGTCCCCCGGTGCCCGGCAGAGATGGAGCGGGGCTAAGCAGTGGACGGGGCTTGCTTTGGGGACCCGCGGGTCTTTGGCTTTGTAGCTCAGAGGCAGGTGTGGGCTGGGAAGTCCTGTGGTCCCGAGGTGTGGGGGGGGCAGGGGGTCCAAATTTGTGTCTGTCTGAGCTCAAGGGGAGCTGAAGCCAGACTGCGGGGGGCTGCGTCCGCCCCACTTCCTGCCCTGCAGCTTCCCACCAGTGCCGGCCTTGCTCAGACGCCTCCGTCTTACTCACGGGCGAAAGTGTCTGGGAAAGTGTGGGTGACGCTGGGGCCCCGGGGAACTCGAGGGCCGGCTGCGGGCGGGCGGGTCGAGCTTCTTCCCGGGAAGATGTTCCCTTCACCGGGTTCTCTGGGCTCTGAACCTGGGTCTTGGGCTTCATTTCAGATCTCTCTGACGCTGCCTTTTTGGGGGTGATACAGTGTCTTTGTGTTTCCTCTCTTCTTCTTCTTCTTTTTTTTTTTCTTCTTCTTTTTGGGTCACACCTGGCGATGCACAGGGGCTACTCCTGGCTCTGCACTCAGGAATCACTCCTGGCGGTACTCAGGGGACCCTATGGGATGCTGGAAATCAAACCCGGGTTGGCCGAGTGCAAGGCAAACGCCCTCCCCGCTGTGCTATTGCTCCAGCCCCTTCTTCTTCTTTTTAAAATTGAATCACTGTGAGAATCACAGTTACAAAGTTGTTCACCATTGGGTTTCTGTCATGCAGTGTCCCCTCACCAGTGTACACAGGGTACATTTCCCACCACAAATGTCCCCAATTTCCCTCCTCTCTCTCTCTCTCTCTCTCTCTCTCTCTCTCTCTCTCTCTCTCTCTCTCTCTCTCTCTCTCTCTCTCCCTCTCTCCCTCCCTCCCTCCCTCCAGCCCTTTTGGGCCTTATTTTTTGCAATACAGGAACTGAAAGGTTATCATATTTACCTCTCTTCATTTATTTGTTTTTGGGCCCTACCTGACGGTGCTCAGGGATCACTCTGGCCTTAAGCTCAGGATCACTACTGGTAGGGCTCGCTGGGGTGCCGGGGATCAAATCCCTGTTGTATTAGCTCTCCAGGCCCAGTCTTGGTGTTTCACCTTTCTTTATTTTTATTTTCTTTATTTTTTGTTTCGGGGTCACACCCAGCTGTGCTTAGGGGTCACTCCTGGCTCTGCACTCAGGAATCACTCCTGGCGGTGCTCTGGGGACCATATGGGATGCTGGGGATCGAAGCCGGGTCAGCCGCGTGCAAGGCAAGTGCCCTCCCCGCTGTGCTATCGCCCCAGCACCCCACCTCTCTTTATTAAAAACCTTCTGTTCTGTTCTGTTTTCGGGTCATACCCGGTGGTCTCCAGTGCTGTGCCTGGCAGTGCCCAGGGAACTGTGCCGCGGTGGGGATTG